>NC_135308.1:3586350-3886350 GCF_048772815.1 Callospermophilus lateralis
AACAATTCAGAGCCGGCACATCAACGGCAGGGTTCCTGATCACAATGTGATACTCGTAGCGAAGTTGCCCCAGGCTGAAAATAATCACAACACAGACGGTGGAAGAAGTGTGGGTGGAAATCCATATTCAAACTCATCGTGCTGGCACCCCACAGCAGCCAAATATCACTGTGAATCCCAGTGGAGGCACTGCCGAGGAACTGGTCTTTGTCAAGGGCTGTACTTTTAGGATCCTGAAGAAGACTTAAATTTTCTGTAATGTTATTCTGGAAACCTTCCTTAGTGGCCACTCTCCCCACGGTAGAGTGTCATGGAGGACGGTGGAGGGCGGGGCAGGTTTCACCTACCCACAGCAGGTTCTTCAGCTCCAGAGAAGCTCACATCTGCCTGGGAATCGACCACGGTCACCAGGTCAGAGATGACTCCCATCTGTCCCGCAGCTGCCCTTTCCTGTCTACTCAGCAGCCAGTTTTACCTGAACTTGGCCCACTTCCTATGATGTCTGTTGCTTTCTCTGTAGTCTCCTCTGTGAGCTACTCTTCTGGACTCTTCTGGATCCAGGCATCCCAGTCTATCTAGAATCTTCCTCAGGAACTCATTCAGGCAGCAGCTCAGGCAAATCTCAAATACAGCCCTGTACCTAACAGACAGAAAGGGGCCGGGTGTGCCTCCACCTGTGTGGAGAGCCGCCGGCCTCTCTCCACCCCTCTCAAGCTCTCTGTTCTAGGGGGAGTAGAGCAAGTCATCTGCCGAGTTTGAAAGGGAGGTGAGAATGCGGAGCCTGGATCCTTCCTTTCTCCCTGGGGGTGAGGTGCCCCAGGCAGCAAGCACGATGCTGTGCTCTTTCAGGGACAGCATGGCACTCACTGGGGAAAGGGAAGAAAGGAGGTGGCTCTAGTTCAAGAGTTACAGGAGGAAGGCCACCTGCCATGCCTGCCCACTGAAGGGACCAGCACTCTCCTTGGTAAGGTGTGGCCTGGGCTTTTGTTCGATGATGCTCTTCTGCCTTAGAACTTTGCCTATTTCTCGGTGTGTTCATCTCTTGAGCAAGGAGGCTGCTTTCTCAGTCCACTCTGGGAACACAGGCAGATAACTCTGAAGGCGGTCTCTGGCCACACTAGCCCTCTACCTCAAGGACAACAGATGACCAACCAGTATCTGAAAACCAGGCGACCCAGGCACTTGGCACATGGACATGCCTCCTGGCTTCCAAAGGGCCACCTGCCCCCAGCCCTCCTTCTGAAGCTTTGGAAGTGGCCTTGGAGTAGCAGGACAAGACAGAGATTGGGAGGCAAATGTTGAGGTAAAGTGACTGTCTATGTGGAAGGGAAATGTGAAGCTACAGGCATGGATTCTGGCTTGTGTCTATTTTTAATTAAAGCAAAACCCGAGATGATTAGAATCTAAGGGTCCAATTGTAATATTTCCTTACATTAACATTTTAAGGAGAAATAAAAATTGAATTAACTGTCCAGCAACTCTTGTGCAAGTAACTGTGGCGTTGGCCATGGGAGAACATAATGGGGAGGTCACCTTTAAAGTTTAGTTGAAAGCTTGGATCACACAGTTCATCTAATCCAGAACGCAGGGCAGAATAGGCGGGCATTCCTCAGAACCACTGAGAGGAAGAGCAACCACCAAACCAGCTGGGGCAAAAGATGATGGTGGCAGCAACTCTATAAAGAAGAGCTGGGAGAGGGGACGTGGGAAATGAGAGCATCCACAGGACTGCGTGAAGTGAGAAGCCGCGAGTCGCACGCACCGGGTTCTCAGAGAAGGCCTGGGAGTCCGCCATCTTTCCTCCCTGGCTGATGAATGCACTTGGTGCAGCGAGAAGAGAGAGGCCCTGCAGAGTGTGGAGCCTGGAGGGGCCCGCCACAGGGAGAGTGTCCACCATCCTCCATGACACTCTACCTCGGCCAGGAGGCAGCCGCGGAGAGGAGTGCCGGTGGCTTTTCTTTTTCACTTTCTCCATGCCCCTCCTGAAGCTCACCCTCACTCTGGAAGCCAGTGTCAAAACACTGATTGAACACAAGGTAGGGGACAAAGATTTCAAGGAACAGACATGGAGAATGTATGGACTTTTAAAAATAGCTTAGAAAAGTCAACGAAAAGGAACAAAGCCCCAGAACAATTCCTAAAGAGGAGAAAAGGCTGATTTTCCACAGTTGCCACCTTATAATATCAATTATAATAAAAAATACTAATGGGAAAACCATAAGCTGAAACAAAGAACATCTCCAGGTTTCAACACAAATAACAAAGCATTCAAATAAAATATGACCCATGTATAGAAGAGATCCACACAGATTGTCTGTGAAAAAGTACGCACATAGACTTAAACCATCATCTAGAATATGGTCAAATAGTGAAGGAAATCATGGAGCAAGAGGTGAAGCAAACTGGAAGAATGATGGGGGAACCAACACATAAAGTTGGTTAGACTCAGATACTATGAAAGGGAACCAAGTGGGAATCCTGGAGTTGAAATGCACAATAACTGAAACGAAAACTCCACTAGGGGGGTATAATAGCAGGGTAAGGTAGGTGGAAGGAAAATTTTTTTTTTTAAAGACTCCTGTGGCTCAAGAATTAAAACCAAGAATCAATAAATAGGATGGACTCAAACTAAAAATTTTCTTCTCAGCAAAAGGAACAATCTGTGAGGGGAACAGAGAACCCACACCCTGGGAGCAAATTTTTACCCCTCACACATCAGATAGAGCACTAATCTCTAGGGTATATAAAGAACTCAAAAATCAACACCAAAAAAACAAATAACCCAATCAATAAATGGGCCAAGGAATTGAACAGATAGTTCTCAGAAGAAGATGTACAATCAATCAACAAATATATGAAAATATGTTCATCATCTCTAGCAATTAGAGAAATGCAAATCAAAACTACTCTAAGATATCATCTCACTCCAGTCAGAATGACAGCTATTATGAAGACAAACAACAATAAATGTTGACAAGGATGTGGGGAAAAGGTACACTAATACGTTGCTGGTGGGACTGCATATTGGTGGTGGGGCCATATTGGTGCAGCCAATATGGAAAGTAGTATGGAGATTCCTTAGAAAATTGGGAATGCAATCACCATTTGACCCAGCTATCCTTCTCCTCGGTCTATACCCAAAGGACTTAAAAACAGCATACTACAGGGACACAGCCACATCAATGTTTATAGCAGCACAATTCACAATAGCTAAACTATGGAACCAACCTAGATGCCCTTCAATACATGAATGGATAAAAAAAAATGTGGCATATATACACAATGGAATGTTACTCAGCAATAAAAGAGAATAAAATCGTGGCATTTGCAGGTAAATGGAGTTAGAGAAGATAATGCTAAGTGAAGTTAGCCAATCCCCAAAAAACAAATGCCAAATGTTTTCTTTGCTATAAGGAGGCTGATTCATAGTGGGATAGGGATCAGGAACATGGGAGGGATAGACCAACTCTAGATAGGGCAGAAAGGTTGGAGGGGAAGGGAGCGGGAATGGGGTTGTTAATGATAGTGGAATGTGATGGCCATTATTATTCAAATACAGGTATGAAGACACAAATCAATCGGTGTAAATATACTTTGTATACAACCAGAAATATGAAAAGTTGTGCTCTATAGGTGTAATAAGAATTGTAATGCATTCCACTGTCGTACATAAATTTTAAAAGATTTAAAAAATAAATAAATACATAAAAGAATATAATACTCAAAAGAATCACATAAATAATGAATGATGTAAATGGAAAAAATATTTTTAATATCACTGATGAAATAAATATTAATTTAAAAATTTAAAAAACAAACATGGAAAAAAAGTATAGTATTTTAAAAAAATAGAGTAGTATTTTCATTAAAGTTTTTTGCTAAATCAAAAAAAAAAAAAAAAAGTACCGAATAGCTCAGCTACTCAGGGAGTGGAAACCTAAGGCAGACCACCCCAGGAGTGATGCAGTCACGTCATGGAAAGAGAAAGATTGAAGGTTGAGGGCAACAGGGGGAAGTGCCTCCTTCCTGGGAGATCACAGCAAAGTGCTCATCAGAAACAACTGCGGAAGCATGTACTGAATCAAAAATAGCCAGAAAAGTTCCATTTCAAAATGCAGAAATTAAGACTTTCACAAATAAGCAAAAGCTGGAATTCTATAAAAAATACTAATGGGAAATCTTTAGTCTGAAACAAAAGAACATTAGAAAAGCATTTCAAAACTTAATAATAAAATAAACAAATAATAAAAATTCCAATAAAGGCAACTACATAGGTAAAGATGAGGTTTGCTATCACTGCATGTCATATTTCTTTTTTTTTTTTTCTGTATGGTTTAAAATACAATACATAAAACTGTAATTGTAAACGTGTTTTAATGGCAACATAATGTATAAAGACAATCTGCCTTACTTCCAACTAAGAGGGGAGTTTGGGGCTGTGTTGAATCAGAATTTGTATACTTAGTAAAGAATATTAGTATCAATTCTAACTTGATTGCTGTAATGTTCAATGTGAATTGTAATCCCCCACTGCATACACCAAGAAAATAACTGAAACCAATATACAAAAGGCTCTGAGAGAGAAACTGAAATGGTGTGTTTCAGAATATCGAGCACAAATCGGCAGTGGTGGAAACCAAAGCACGCAAGACTGAGAGCAAAATGTCAATGCAAGTTCGTCCTTTAAACTAGGTTATTTTTAGTGTGAATAGGTTCCATTCAAGAGTCAGAGAATGAAAAAAAAAATAGGTTAAAAAATAATAAACATGGTCCAACTTCGTGCTGTCTCTCAGAGACTAATTTTGTACCCCCAAACACAAATAGGTTGAAACTAAAAGTACAGAAAAAGATATTCAATGTGAACAGTCAACCCAGAGAGCTGGGGGCAACACTAAAGTTAGACAAAATCGACCTTTACGCAGCAATGACGCAAGACCCAGAGGAACTGAGGGAGAGGGGCGTGAACCGAGAAGAGGCTGCTGCGGGGCGCACAGGCGTGGAGCAGGCAGCACAGGCCAGGGGCACAGGGACAGTCACAGCTGGATGAGCGGCACCCAGGGAGAGTGGGAAGGACCCCAGCGTGAGCAGCACCCAGCCAGTGGGAGAGGTGCACCTGTGGGGACGCAGCACCCAGGGACAGGCGGGCGCTGTCCTCACAGGCACCAACCATGGGACGCTCCAGGTCAGACCAGCAGCGCAGTGAAGACAGAGGTCAAGGGAACCGGCTGTCTTCTCCATCAAAACGGAACAACAACGTTTTGATCAGGAAAAGGAACTCAGGAGAACCACACCTCGTGTCGATGAGGCAACCACTTAAAAAGTAAGCCAATGCGTGGGCCAAAGAAGAAACCTTGAAGGAACTAGGAGACACCCAGAGATGAATGAAAACAGGGGCACAGCGCACCTAATGCACTCCTGAAAGCCGCGCTCCAATGGCGCACCATGTGCCTGCCAACCCACACAGAGGGGGACCCTCTCCAAGAAAGAGAGCAAGAAAAAACTAAGCCCCAAGCTCAAGGGTGGAGGAAAATACTAGAGGATCCAGTGATCCAGTGGAGATGAACAAGATGCAGAATAGAACAACAAAAGAATTGATAGATGACCTAAAAGTGCCACACCCCTGCAACCGGATGCAATTCAGACATGCAAAGGAATGAAATGCTGATGAAACAAGAAGCCATGGCCGACGTAGTGGCTCAGACCTATAATCTCAGGGACTCTGGAGACTTGAGACAGGAGGATCACAAGTTCAAGGCCAGTCTCAGCAACCTAGCAAGCCACTCAGCAAGTTAGAGAGACACTGTCACAAAATAAAAAATAATAAATAAAAAGAGTGCCTTGGGGCTGGGGTTGTGGCTCAATGGCAGAGCACTTGCCTAGCATGTGTGAGGCACTGGGTTCAATCCTCAGCACAACATTTACCCCCACCCCCCACCCCCCCAAAAAAAATCTGTGTAGTGATTAATCTTGAGAACATTATGTTAATTGAAAGAAGCAGGGCACTAACACCCAGTGTTTGGCTCCTAGGTGCAAAATGTCCAAACAGGTCTGTCCTGGACCCAGGGGGCCATTTCCTACAGGAAAGGAGAGTGACTACCCAGAGAGGCCTGATTTTCTTTATAATGCTAAAGAGTCTTAGACCTAGAAGTAGGTGGTGTTTCCCATCCTGAATGAGGCCATTGGTTTGTTCACCTTAAAATGGTTAATGTTATATTATGCAATGATCACTTCAGTCATTTTTAAATCGGTCAATGCACCTTTCCATATTAACAGGCTGATGACTACAAATTATGCAAATCATAAAAATAGTATCAATCAATGAAGAATATATTTGGCATGATTCAATATCTATTAAGGATAAAATATTTAGCAAACTGGGAATCAAAGAAGGTTTCCTTAAATTGATAGAGTATCTACTAAAGTTTTATGTGGTTAGAATTATTCTTAATGGTGAAAAACTCAATGTGCTCCTTCTAAGCCTGGAAAAAGAATGAAAGCCCACTGTCCACACCCTCGTCCAGCACGTGAAGACATTTTCAAACAATGCAGTGCTGTAAAAGATGAAATAGAGCCACACTGATGTGAGGGAAAGATATGAATCGTGCATACCTACAGAAGACAGGACTCACTGTGCAGAAACCCCCAAAGCTAGAAAGAAACCCCTGTAACTAATATATGATCTCAGGAAGGCTGCAACTTGGACAGAAAAATAAAATATTCAGTGCCATTAAAATAGTTCAAAACCAGTTATGTGGAAGTCTAGCAAACACTGAAGACATGATTAAAGAAATCTAACAAATGAAGAGTCGCGTGTAAACATATTAATGCTCTCAACATTGATACACAACAACTTCAGTTCCATTAGAAACCCAGCCCCACTGGGAATTTACATGGGAAGGCAAAGGGCTGGAATGACTAGAATAATTTTAAAGAATTTACACCAGTCTCCTTATATCAAAGAAAACATTCGGCAATTTGAAAACGTGTTGTCATGAAGGTCCAGTGAGTACTAGGGGGGTCAAGACTCTGAAATCCAAAGCCAGTGTGGCGATCAAGGAGTCGGTGTGAAAGGGCAGGGTATGTACAGACCAGTGGCTGCTTCAGCCTGTGCACTTATCGGCAGCTGGGTGGTTCTACTGATCCACGGTGCCATTGGGATTTGTCCCACACAACTTCTGTGAAGGAGGTTCATAGTCCATGAACAAACCCATCATGAACATACACGAGTCAATGACACCAGTGTGTTTGCATTTTATATTAGGGAAAAATAATGGGGGAATGGGAAAGCACTCATCAATTAAATATTCTTTTTTTCCTAATAGATTGCCATAAATGTGAAAATTTCAAAGGACCCAAAACCCCAAATAAATATATAAATGGTTTCAAATAATGACATGTTTTCAAATTTATGCTACAAGATTTTTTATAATTCATAACAAATTTAATAAACAACCTTACTTTGTAGATAAATAAGTGGTTTCTAAAAATACTGGTGCACTAAATTAGTAAGAGGAAATGAGGCAAAGCACGGGGCCGTTTATAGGAACAGCATTGTCCCTGAAATTGCTGAGGAAAAGAATTAGGTTTCACAAAAGACCACGCTGACACACTTTTCTTTTAATAACACTAATTTCTTTGTTTTCTGCTGGGAGGCTTCTGTGGACGCTGCTGTCGGATGGTGACAGGCCCATCTGGGGGTTGCACATAGATTCACTGGTCCCCTGGCAAATGCCAATGTCACCATGTGACTCGCATGCCCAACAATGTCAGTCTTGACTGCTGCTAATTCTCACATCCTGTTCCTCAAAAATGTAGCCCCTTTTGGCCGCAGCTTTCTTTGTGTTCTATTTTGGGGAACATTTCTAGCTGCACTTTGAAATCCCAGGCAGTGCCTGTCGCACACACCTTCTGCTCCATTATTCCCCCTGAGGGAGGCCCACCCCTTCTCTCCCGGGGACCCAGGCTCACGGAGCAGCAAGCCCCTGTCTCATCCACCTGTGTCACAGGACATTGTCCTAGTGGTGACACACAGGTGGCAGGGTTTATTTCACCACGAGTTGGACAAAAATAATCAAGAGAGAAATGAAAGAAAAGCGAAGGAGCGTGTGTTTGGGGAGTTCCGTTCAGCGTGCTCTCCCACCCCACCTGGACAGCGCCCTCCTTCTCAGAGTGGCTGAGAACAGTGAGGAGGGGGCTCCTGAGCACAGAGAAATGTGGCTGCAGTGGTGTCCTGGGGAGACCCTCTGGGGCAACTGGGGGAGGTGGGTGCTCTTGGCCAGGGGAGCAGGGACCACAGCGGCCAGTGCTTGGCTTCTCACTCCTCAGGACCTGTCTGCACACAGGAGCAGAGGGTAGGACTCTCGGTGATACCACAGCCTCTGCACCCAGGGCTGTATCTTAAAGGTGAAGGGACAGTGAACTTTTAGGAGGTGCAGGTGTGTTTTATTCCTCTAGAGGAATCTTCGCAAGACTTGAAGGGTGTGTCGTGATGTATCTAGAGCTCTAGGCCCAGTGAAAGCCTGGGCCCTAGTATGGGCACCTCAGATTCCCAGAAAGGTCTTACCTGCATCAGTATAAATATCCTGGGGTTCTACCAGAATCCAAACTCCCTACCAATCACTTCCTTGTTACAGACCTGGGAAAGCTGATCCCCGTAGGCCCCAGGATTGGAGAAGGTGAATTCTTCTCCTGGTTCCAGCAGTTAGGATCAGGAAAACACTCTTCTGACAGAGCTATACTACAAGGTCACCACCAAAAGCTCCAAGCTGGCCAGTCATGTGGAGCCCCCTGCTGACTGCTCCTGCAGGGCCCTGTGCATCTAGGGTAAGGAGTGGCCCACCTGCTCCCCCTCTCCCTGAGGCCCTGGGAGCGGTGTGCCTCTTGGCACTACCTTGGGGACTTTCAGGGAACACTAAAGTATTATTTCTGTTACTGCTAACAAGGGTTTTTCCAGAGTCCCTCAGATTGCCAGATTTGATTAACAGGTGCTTGTTTTTTGTCAAACAAAAAAAAAAGAGAGAAAGAAATACAAAATTTCATTTTATATTAATGTTCAAATGCCAGTGTTCTATAGAAACAATCAAATATTTCTCTAGTTTGAAGAATGGCGATTATGAGATCCTCATTGTGGAAAAAAAACCATCCAGACATTATTAAGCACAATGCATATAAAACATAACAAGTATCTCTTTATGTGAGTTATATTGTGACTGTGTTTGGAATTTGTTTGAGGTACATTCATTAATTTAAGCATTCAAAAAAATAATATCTAATCATTTCATTTGTCCCATTTTATTTAAATTCTTATGTTTAGTTTCAAAGTGTGAATATTAGTTTGTAGGTAGAAAAGTGTCAGTTTATATCTGCCCTTGGGCCTACACTCCACACCCCTGCCCCCCCTCCATTGTGCCAGTGTGTACAAAGCTCTTCCAGGTCCCCTCTGTTTGTCCGAGTGACAAGCCTGGACCCCTCCCCAGATCTCCATGTTCCACTGCCTTCCCTTTCTCACCTTCAACAAAACTTCCACTCATTGATGGCTAATTTACAAAGAGTATCTTCACCCATTTTAGATAAATAGTTTTATGAGATTTGAAAAGGACAAGCAACCTGCATCCAACTCCACAGTGAAGGCACAAAACCTCCCCATTGCACCGCAAAGTGGCCCTGTTGTCCACTTTCCCGGTGGAGCTGCAGCCCTCCGGCTCTGACTTTCATTCTAGCTATGCCTTTGCCCAAGGGCCGGTGAATGCATGCACACCATTCTGTTAGGGTTTATCCTGCTTAGCATCCTGCCACGCCATCTGCCCCTGTTCATTCCTTTTTTTTTAAATTATCCTTGTTGAAACTGAGTGATAGGTCCAAGTAGGTCCCTTCTACTCTCTTTTTTTTAAAACTTTTTAAAAAAATTCTAATTTGTTATACATGACAGCAGAATGTATTAAAATTCATATTACACATATAGAGCACAATTTTTCATGTCTCTGGTTGTACACAAAGTATTTTCAAACCATTTGTGTCTTCATGCATGTACTTAGGGTAATGATGTCCATCTTATTCCACCATCTTTTCTACTCCCTGCCTCCTTCCTTCTCCTGCCACCCTTCTGCCCTATAGAGTTCATCTATTCCTCCCATGCTCCTCCTCCCAACTCTACTATGAATCAGCCTCCTTATATCAGAGAAAACTTTTGACACTTAGTTTTTTGGGATTGGCTAACTTCACTCAGCATTATATTCTCCAACTCCATCCATTTACCTGCAAATGCCATGATTTTATTATCTTTTATTACCAAGTAATATTCCATTGTGTATATATACCACATTTTCTTTATCCACTCATCTACTGAAGGGCATCTAGGTTGGTTCCACAGTTTAGCTATTATGAATTATGCTGCTATAAACATGTACATTGGAGAAAAGAAATCTTCTTCAACAAATGGTGCAGGGAAAACTGGAAATCCATATGCAACAAAATGAAATTAAACTCCTATTTCTTACCATGTACAAAACTCAACTCAAAGTAGATCTAGGACCTAGAAATTAAACCAGAGACTCTGTTTAATAGAATAAAAGGTAGGCCCAAACCTCCCTCATGTTGAATTAGGCCCCCTACTTCTTTAATAAGACTCCTATAGAGCAAGAATTAAAGTCAAGAATCAATAAATGGGATGGATTAAAATTAATAAGCTTATTCTCATCAAAAGAAACAATCAGTGAGGTAAACAGAGAGCCTACAGATGGAGCACTAATCTCTGGTATAGAAAGAACACAAAAAGCTAAACATCAAAAAAAACCCAAATAGTTCAATCGATAAATAGGCCAAGGACTAACAGACATTACTCAGAAGATGATATACAATCAATCAACAAATATATAAAACATGTTCAATATCTCTAGCAATTAGAGAAATGCAAATGAAAACTACTCATCTCACTCTGGTCAGAATGGCAGCTATTAAGAATACAAACAAAATAAGTGTTGGAGAGGATGTGGGGAAAAGGCACACTCATACATTGCTAGTGGACTGCAAATTGGTGCCACCAATATGGAAAGCAGTATGGAAATGTTGTAGGGACAAAGGAGGCAAGGCACCCACCGAAGATAGCAGGAAACAGTTTTATTTGGCTGCAGCCAGGTTCAGAGAGTACAGCCTTTGCTGTAATCAATCAATCCCCTGAACCCTGAGTTCAGGGAGTTTCAGAGTTTTATACCCAGTGTGTAAGGGGAGGGGCTCAGAAGTTCACAGTCTGCAGAAGTTCACATAAAAGCAGCTTTTCTCTCACTGTTCTGGGCAAGTTAACCCTTCAAGGACAACACCTGAGAAGGGGAGAGCTTCTTCTCCCCTCTCTTTCCTCCCTCTGCCCGCTGTTACCATGGAGCCCATTTGTAACTTATCTTAAAAATGTAGACATCTCTGTGAAACTCCAGCTCCAGGCCTGACGCCTTGTTTGCACATTTTTCAAAGTACTATACTGGATATGTTTGTGAAAAACTAGTAAGGGGACGTCCAGCGCCTGGAGTGTTGGTATCTTCCCGGCCAGTGGCCAAGTGAACAGGGCAACATGAAATAGGAAGTTTATCTACATTGGACTATTTTTCAGAGACTCTTTGACTGACAGTCCCAAAATCAGCCATAGTGAGGATTTCTAGAGAATCCCAGTTAAGACTTGTCAGTGGAGAAAGGGGGTGCCACTTCAGAGATTCCTTGGGAAACTGGGAATGGATCCACCATTTGACCCAGCTATCCCCCTCCTTGGTCTATACCCCAAGGACTTAAAAACAGCATACTACAGGGACACAGCCACATCAATATTCATTACTTTTTGTTATTCAGTGATGTTCCATTTTGGATTCAGAGACCACAATAAAGTTGCCAATTTGTATATTAATGGAAATTTGTGTTTCTGTTTTTCATTTTTATTGTTAATAAAGTTGCCGTGAATACTCATGTAATTTTATACATATCTACTTTTTCATTTCTTTTGAGTGATTTCCTAGAAGGGGACCTCAAGATAGCATGGTAGATATATTTACCTTTAGAAGAAAAGCCCCAAGTACCTTCTAACATGGCTGTATGAGTGTGCATTATTCTGTTATCAATGTCCAGTATTCTAGGAGATCTGCATCAGCAGCAGTACTTGGTTTGTGAGGTTTTCTTTGCTTTTGTTTTCTATAAGCCATGCTAACAAGTGTGGAGTAGAATCTTATTTTGTTTTTAAGCTACTGTTCAGTAACATCTAATAATGTCTAGCCTCTTTTGAGTATGGAAGGCAGAATAATGGCCTCCCAATGATGTCCGGGTCCTAATCCCTGGACACCACAGACGTGTTACTCTTTGTGGTTAAAGGGGAGTTATTGTGGCAGATAGAATTAAGGTTGCTAATAATATGGCCTAAATAGCAAGATATTCTGAAATATCATGTAGGTCCAGTTACACTCATGTCCTCAACTATGAGAGGACAAAGCAGGTCCCTGTGGGTGTGCCCACTCAGAGCTTCCTTCTCAAAACACTAGATATTCTAGTACCTGTTTTTCCATACACATTTTAAGGTGAGTTTGTCCATTTCTAGCAGTTTGATAGGGTGCATTGGATCCAAAAACCAATTTGGGAAAAACCTGATGTGACAGTTGGAGAGAATAGTCCCATCAATGAACATGGGACCATGTCATATGTCTATTCATTTATTTAGTTCTTCTCTGACTTCTTCCATTAGTGTTTCATAATTCATCATTGAAATTTTTCATATATTTTCTTGGATATGTCTCTAAGTACATCATGATTTAGTATTCTGTTGCATAAGGATACTTTTAAAACATAAAAACATCTGATCTGTAATCAATGATTGCTGTTTAAAAATTCCATTAATTTCTAAAATATCAAGCTTCTATTTTACAATGTTGCCAACATCCTTTGGTTTTTGGTAGACATTTTGTAATTCCTTCAAAATTTTCTACATTGACATTTGTGTCATCTAATAAGAATTTTATTTTATTCTTCCTACTTGGATGACTCTTAAATCTTTTTCTTGCCGCAAAGTGTCAGCTAAAACCTCCAATAAAATGTTGAATAGCAGTCGTCAGAGTGAACATTTTCACATTGCTCCTATATACATAAAGTAATTATTTCACCTGACAATTTTAATTATTTAAAACCCACAGCATTTTTCACTCAGTTCCTTCTTTAAGCTACTGGAAGCGTCACTTCAATTTTTTTCAAAATCATACATTTATCGTACAAGTGTTTTCTCTGTATTCCCTTCTAACCCGAGAGCTATGGTGTGGCTGTCTCACCACTCTATGCCTTTCCTCTGGCTTTTGTCTTTCCTAAAGAGGCAGCCAGTGAGGCTGAGGTTGTTGAATTTTGCCTCTGCTATCTTTTAGGTTTATCTGTTAAAATCTTTGCACGAAGGTTGGTTGACCTGGGAAGGACACTGCAGTTTGTAAATAATTCTCTAATTCAGATTTACCAGTGGGGTTTTATATTTTGCAGATGATCTATCCTCCTTTGAGGGAAAAAAAAATTTAGTCATTTTCAATTCCCTAGATTTAGGGAAATGTAGCAAGTAGTCTTCATGGCTGTCTCACATCAGCGAGATTTCTTGGAGATTTTTCACCTTTCTTCTCCAGAGAGAAACTCTGGACACATTATGGAAGACACTGCATTTCCTTTCAGAAAATAAACCTTTGAACAAAGCTTGTACAATTTTTAAAGTATGAAGCAACCCACTTGAAAATGTCTGCTTTTCTTTTTAAACCTTCTTTCCATGGGTTTCTTTCACCTTCAGGGGTTGGAGGTTGGTGTTGCAGTATTTTTCTAGAAGGAGAATGATCCAAATAGAGATATTCGGGAGAACCTTCAAGAAGAAATGTGTATTAGGGCCAGATCACAATGTTCATGAGGCTTCTAGAAGTGCTAGAAGGGTCAGAGGCCTGGCCTCCCGAAGGTCCTGCTGAGGCTTTGTAAATGCTGCAGCTGCCCATGTGTTAGCGTGTGAGAGGCATGGCCCCACCTAGTCAAACACGTCCCCTGTGTCGCTGCTAGCACAAGCTCTTTATAGCCAGGGATACTGGCTTGATCCCAGCATAAGACATCAACAAATAGGAAGGAGGCTGCCTCATTTGGGAAATGTTGCAGATCTATCATTTTTAATTTGCCCACACTGAAGTACCTCCCCGAAATCCTGTGCATCGTCTTACATGTCCTGCCTGAGCCCACCAGGGACAGTAGTGGACCTTCCCCAGCACCATCTTGGGCTTCATTTGCCATTTGCCATTGTTCGGGAGACTGACCTCAGTGAATAGCAAGCTTTCCCCAGAGGCACCTGAGCACTGTGAGCCTCTGCCAATGAGAGGCTGCCCTCTGAGTCTAAGGGGGACAAAGCCCGTGGGCAGCCTCCTCTGAACCTGCCGTGTCCTCCCACACCCACTTGGAGGTGGAGACAACTGGCCCATCTCCCACCACTGCAGTCACTGAGTAACCTCCTGGGCACCAGTGAAGGTTGCACGGCTGGCCCCCGGGGACAGGGCCGGCTCGTGTCCACTTCTGTTTCTGGACCCCCGTTGACGCCGTTCATCTACTTTTTACAGAAACACGTTATGGCCCTGAATCTGCCTGTGAATCAGCTGGCAACTCCCCATGAGGAGAGAAATGAGCATTTGCTCCCAGAATTGCGGGGACAGTTCTAGAAATACCCAGCAAAGTTGCTGCCCTGGAACAGTAGAAGTGAGGTCCACAGAATGTGGCTGGACAGAATCCAAACAGGGGTCACCCCCCCCCCGAGTCCCAGACACTTCCAAGAGAGGCAAATAATGTCATCCTCAATAGTGCTTGTCTCAAAAAGGACGGATTAAACCAAAAGGTTATAAAATGGAACAGTTTTCAGAGTCCAATCTAATTAATAGACCCATTTTACCCTGCCTTTTAGGAACCATGCGTCAGGAAGCGTTATTGGGGACATACATATATATTTTTTTCCTCTGCACTCTAGGAGGATATTAGCCTGAAGGTGTCCAGGAAAAATCCATATTTGAAGACTTTCATCCCTGCCTTTTCATGTTGCACTAAAATCAAAGCATAGGAGCACCCCACCAGTTGCCCGAACACTGGAGTGGGTCATCCCTTCAGCGGGGAGCAGGCCTGGCCCGGGGCGCCATTGTGCTGCTGGCTCAGATCATCCAAGGTGGAGCAGGCAGCCCAACTGGAGCACCACAGCGCTCACATCAAGGGCAGAGTTTCGTTTCTGTCAGGAGATGAAGTCTCTCTGGAGAGAGCAGGATTTCTGTGGGTCAGAGCCTGGGAATTGATCTCCACATTGTCCGGAGGCCTCAGGCTTGCTGTGATCCCTTCCCCACGGCCCTCAGAGCTCAGCAAAGGAGGGGGATAAGCGCTCAGGGATTATTTGCACAGGTATCTGAATGACCATCAGTACGCATCTCTTATGTGTCCCAGGAAAAACCTCCCCTTCCAACCTGGAGCAGACTCTGTCCAGAGGTAAGTGAAATGAAATGTGGAATCTGCACCATCCTGGATTAGAAGCAGACCTGGAGGTAGGAGCAGGAACTACCTGTAGTATACATTAAACAATCAGTATTCTGTTATGGCAGCTTGAGTTGACGGATATATAATATTACCTAAGTCCTCTGTGTGGTCTTTTGTTATGGAGCTGAGTTGACTAATACCTAGAATTCACATAGGTTCTATTTCCTTCAGGTTTAAACCTTAGGCACTAATCTCTCTTTCCCGATGCTCATCCATCATGCCCTACCAACTGCCCTTGCTCTGAAGCCTTAGGCCCTGTGAAGGGACAATGTTGGAACGTAAAAGAATTACCAACTTCAGAAATTTTGAGTTAAAAAAATGAATGTAGTAAAACGTATGCCTTGGCATTTGAAAGACAGATTTGAAAATCTGAATTCTACCTCTTAGGAGGTAATTGATCACTATTGACATGTTTAATTTTGCAAAGTCCCAGGAATGTGGGAAAATTAAATAAGAACAATACAAGAACAGAGCAGAGCATGGTTTGAAGGAGAATCGCAATCCTGTGGTGGCAACCAGACTTGCAGCTTCCTGGAGAATTCACATGGAGACAAGGAAGCCCAAGTGGGTGGCAGCAGCAGCTGCAAAGGCTGCAATGAGGTCAGGACAGACCTGGGGGCAGCGAGAAAACCTTTCCCACCATGTCGGCATGCAGTGGTTGTAGAAACTCAGGGAGTGTGCAGGGACACGTGCTGCCGTCCTTCCTACCCACCCACAGCACCTTAGCTGCTTTCTACTGTCAATAAGCCTGTATCTAGACTCAAGGACTTTGTTTTCTTTAAATGAAAGCCACGGTTTTCTAATCTTGCATTCCTCTAATCATTGCATTTGGGTAGTGTAGTAAGGTGTCTAATTGTTTCCTAAACACAAAGTTCCAAAATTATCAAACAACTAGCAAAAGACAAAAGAGAAATGTGTGCCTGCATTGAATCATTTGTTTTGTGGTTGCATCTGGGTTTGATAGATAGCAATTCCTCCCATTTGCTTTGCAGAAGGCTGCGTGGTTTTTGAAGCAAATTATCTCCTTTGATCCTTACAGCAGTCCTAGAAAGTAGATAAGGAAGTGATGACCCATATTGCTGAGCGATAATTGCCTGATTCAGCTTTGCACACCGAGCTCTCGTCTCACCAAGAGAGGCGTTCTGAGCATTTCTGAGGTCACAGACAGGGACCCAGGCATAGGGCAGTTTCCTGGTACTTGGAACTGAAGATTCTTTGAGTGCCTTCTCTATGCTGCTATGACAACCCCTCCATACATTCATAGACTAACGAGCCACTTCTCATTCTTGCCAGGCCCTGAAATAGCAGCGCCCGCACCCACCCCCTGAACAACGCCCCACCCATGCTGCCTGTCCTTCCTCCTGCACCTCTCCCCTTTTCCTGGATCTTAGCTGCTGCCCCATGGCCCTGTTTTGACCTTCCGCTCTCCTCCTCAGTTTCTCACCAGGCCCTGCTCAGTTTGCCTCTAAGCACATCTCAGACTTCCCTTCCGTCCCCCCCAGGTCTCACCAGCCAGGGCTGGGCACAAGCCCTGGGCTGTGCTGCCCTCCTTCCCACAGGAACAGTGTACACAGCGGTTTCGGTCAGCTTTCTTGTACTGTGACTAAAGGACCCGAGCAGCCCAATCCTAGAGGAGGAAGCATTTATTGGAGTTTCAGAGGTCTTAGTCCATAGAAGGCCGGCTCCATTCCTCAGGGCTCGAGGTGAGCTGAACATCATGCAGAATGTGTGGCAGAGGGAAGCCGCTGATATGATGATCATGAAGCAGAGACTCCACTCTCCAGATACAAATGTATGCCCAAAGCTGAGCCTTAATTCTCACCTCCTCCAGCCAGCCACACCCCACCACTTGAGTCACCAGTCAGCTAATCCCTAACAGGGGGTTAAATCACTGATTGGGTTTAGAGTCTCACAACCCAATCATTCTCCTCTGAACCTCCTTGCACCGTCTCACACGTGAGCTTTTGGAGGACACCTCACATCCCAAACCATAGCATTCAGTGGCATGGGCTCTCTCTGGCGCTTTCTCCTACCCTCTTTCCTTTGGTTTATTCCCTAATGCTGAAGCCTCCTGGGCTCCTACCAAATGCCCTTGGGATACCAGCCTTCCTGGCTGGACTAGGACCTTCTTTACGCCCTTCCCCTGTTCCGGCCCCTCCTCACTTCTCCCATCACGGTCTGCATGTCCAAGCCAGAAAGACGTTCTCAGTCAGGGTCCCTCACGTCCACTCCAGCACAGTGACTGGCTTCGTGTTTCCTAAGGCCTCAGTAATGTCTCTTTCTTTCTTGTTTACTTTTATTTTTATTTATTTTCTTTTGTGGTACTAGGGATCAAACCCAGGAGTTCATGCAAGGTAGGCAAAGGCTCTTCCACTGAGCCACATCTCTATCCCCAGTAGATTTTTTATAGCACTTAACACTGTTGCGATTTTATATTTTTTCATATTTTTATTAATTAATTAATCTTTCCACAATTCATGATAAATTTCATGAATTCTGCTTTTTGTCACCATGATATACTTAAAGCACATTAGAGTCCTTAGTAAGTGATAGCTGTTCTTCATATGTGTGGACAGAAAGGTGGTAAGAAGAGTGAAAGAAGGAAGGTAGAAGGAATTGGGGAGGAAGGAGGAAGAAAGGAAAGAGAAAAACAATGGTGATGTTGAAGGCTGAACAGTAATTATGAGATTAATGAACTATATATAGATTCCCTAGATATAAAACACTAGAGGCAATGCAATTAGATGATATAAACCTTGCCTTCCATTTCTTGGGCAATCACAGACACTGATAAGCTAACAACCATAACACCACTTGGTGAGGGTTCCAGTAACAGTATGCAGACACACACGTGCAATTTAAATGAACTGGGCAGAGTCACGGGTCCACGGGTAAGTATTTCATTTGGGTAGTGAGTTTACAACCATCGTGTATTTATTATCATGTCCATGTCCAGGTATCCAATATCTGTGAGGATTCTTAATTACTGTGAGGCTGCAGGATGCCTTCCAACCCTCCCCACAGAAGGGCGGGACCCACCCAGGCCCCTGCCCTCATCTGCCCCAGGCCGGCTTGCAGGCTCTGCACATGCAATGCCTTCTAGACCAGCAAGGTGGAGCCCAGCTGAGCTCCTCTGAGCACTGCACCTGGGCCTGCCTAGCAGGGGAGCCTTGTCATGGCCTCCAGGGACCAGGCGCTGCCCCAGTGGGAAGGCAGGGCCTGAGCTTGTCCTGCTCTAAAGATGCCGCCTGACCACCATGGAGCAAACTGTCCTGGGGAACACTTTTTATTTGGAAGGAAGCTACTTTTTAAAATTTAGCTTTCCTTTTTAATTGATAGGGAACAGCTGCACTTATTTGTAAGGTACAGAGTGACATTTTGGTAGGAGCTTACAATGTGCAGTGATCTGATGGGTGGATTAGCATATCTCATGCATCATTTCTTGGTGGGAACAGTCAAAATCCTTTCTATAGGAATTTTGAAATATTCAGTTAATTGTCAACCTTACTTGTCTTACTGTGCTATGGAACCTAGAAGTTCCTCCTCTACCCAGCGGCCCTGGCTGACCTCTAATCATCTCCCACACTCTACCCCATTCCTCTGGAAAGAGCCTTCTAACTGATCAGTGTTTTAAAAGTATTTTTAGCTGATGTTCAACTTTTATTTATATATATATATATATATATATATATATATATATATATACACACACACACACACACACATACATATAAAGCATATATATTAATATATATATATTAAAAACCATATATATATAAATATATATGTATATTTGGTTGTCAATGGGCCTTTATTTTTTTATTTATTTATATGTGATGCAGAGAATCAAACCCAGTGCCTCACACATGCTAGGCAAGCAGTCTGCCACTGAGCCACAACCCCAGTCCCCAACTTTTATAAACATTAAAAATTATACCTTTCATTACCATTTTTGAAGTTAAAACTATAATAGATATTGTGCCCAGGAACAAGTCAAAGCAGTGATTCTGATCTTTCTGTCTTACACCGATTATCCTTGTCTCCATCCATACTAAACTACTCTAGAATTTGATAAGTCTAGACTTCTCTTCTGACATTGGGCCCAAAATGTCTATACTGGGGCCAGGGAAATCTGTTTTTACAGTATGAAGACTGTTGTGAGTTCTCTTAATCATCTTTCTTCTTCAGTAATAATGTGTCCATAAACGATAATATCTCACTAAGGGTTAGGAGGATTGGACAACATAACAGTCTATACCAGCCCAGGTGCTCAGTAAATGTTTCCGGGGTCTAAATTTATTGGCTTCTGTAACTACTTATTTTTTAAATGGAGCTTTAAACCTAAGTAATATGTGCATAAATAATATAAAATGCATATGCAGTTGAAAGGCTCAGTTATTGATTTTTAAAGACAGCTGGCTATTCCCCAAATTAATTACTAGTTGTTTTCTCCATAACAATGCAGATTCAAAGCCATATTTCTAAATATTAGCTATAAAAGCTTGTAATTTTTGAGAATTCCTCAAGTACTCTGTTCTGAACAATGTATGCAAATGATGTGTATAAATGTATAGGATTAGCATGACTTCAGCATAGTTTTGAAATCATTTAGAAATTGTGTAATATTTGGTAAATGGGCAACTAAAACTATGCATCGCCAAGTGGATCAAACCAGCCCTGTGCTCGGGGATGTATCCTGATCAATCTGTGCACTGCAAAGTGCATGCTGAACTCCTGCTTCGGCTGATTTATGTGTTAATGTGTTTTGTTACCACTAGGATTTTACAGGGAAATGCTACCTAGCAAAACGAGCCCAGGAAGTAACAGGAATACAGAAGTACAGGTCACTGAATCCAACCTCAGCTCTTTCCTTACAAATGTTCCTTTCCTGCATGAACACACTTTCTGGGGAATTTGCTTCACCCTTTGAAACCACATCCAGGGAGGAACTAAGCTCTCATTACTGTGCTTTCCCACTTGATGTCTCTGGACGAGTGTATTGGATTTCAGAGTCGATGTAAAGAGAGGAGAAGGGCAGCCACTAGGAGTGAGTGCTTGGCAGCTGTCAGCATGTGCAAGACAATATTTAATGTGATGCAAGAACACACAGAGATACCCACAAATTAATGATATTTGAAAAAATGTCATCAACAATTTTCAATGTCCCTCCTGAATAATGAAGATGAAATCACACAGCTTCCGATACAAGCTAGACTGCTAAGAAAACCTGGGAAAGTCGTACACACCTTCCTTAGCAATGGAATGGTGTTTAGTTTAGGAAATGAGGGACCCATGATCCTAACGCAGATACTGGAGGGTAGAACTGTTCTGCTTTGCTTTCCTTTTCTACTTTGTAGTCTTAAGCTTGGTGAGAAGAACTGTGGTAAATGATGTGAGAAGAGTTGAAGCAGCCAAAAGTATTTGCTAATTTTAGTGGGTGTTATTGCCTCTTCCCTGTATCTATTTCCTGCTTTTCCCCTTCTTAGCAAAATCCCAGCCCGCTCACTCATTGGTAAAATGAGCTCACTCTAGCACCAAGTCAACTGGCCTAAGTCAACAGGCATTCTGCACGTTTTAGAATACGCTTTCATTTTATAAGAACTTTGGATTACACATAATTTATTTAAATAATTTCCTTATGTATATTTGTCCTTCATGCATTTAGTACTTTTCAAATTGAAATTATTCCTTGTAATTTTTTTTTTTAATATTTAGTCTATGGAGAATACCCAATTCCTACAATGACATTTAAAGCAAATAAATTAGTACAAGAATACACTATACAATCTGCAAAGTCCCACATACATGTATGGTCTTTTTAAATGCATTTTTTACTTTAAGATACTATACACAACAATAGCAAGTGTTTTTTTATTTTGGCAAAATTATACCCTAATTCTGTAATATTGGTTCAGTTCATGCTGTCTTAAAATTGAAAAGTGTTTAAATGCTTAATAAGTGCATTTAAATGAATAATCTGTATAATAATATGATTTCTCATTATGTTAAGTATATTAAAATGTTCTTATTCAAAGGCTAATAAATATTGAATGCATGTTCCACTTGTAGTTTAATAGCTCCGGGATGTTTCTAGAGGAAGGTTCTTCCCCTCTCTGGGAAGCACTGCTCTGTGCACTGGGGCACTCGGGTACTCTCACACATCATCTGCACACTCAAGCTCTCTCACTTCTGGACAGAGTAGAAGGGTAAAGGCAGTCCACTATATCAGTGAGGAGGGAAAGTTAGAAATAAGAAGTTTATGCAGGTTATTTCCATACTATTGGTATGTAAATAAAACTGAGGGTTTAGAGTTGTTGCTTTGGATCTGCCAATGTTTCTACACAGTTCTCTTATTCTAAGACATTAAATTTATTAAACAATTAGGATTACTAACAAGTCTTTTCAGAATGCATGCTAAAGGCCTTGAAGGTCCAAAAAACCCCAATCCAAAGTGAATTGAAAATTCCATGTGCTTCCCACCAGACACCAAGCCCCTGTGGAGCTGCATCCCGAGTCAGCACCCTCTGGCTTTCCTTCCTGAGGCCAGGCCCACAATCACACACTCCTCACAGACTGAAGGGCACGCCTGACCATGGGAGGCCAGCTGCTGTGCTCCTGGAGAGGTGACCTCAACACTGAGAGACTGGTCTGACTCTGCTGGGGACTGAGCCAACAGGAGACCTGGGCATTGAAAGTCTGCTGTCTTTGGGTCCATCCTTCACAAGAAGTTGAGAAAGACTTTCTTCAGAGTCAGGAAATGATCTTGACCCTCACAGAGACAGGGAGGCTCCTGAGCCCAGGCTCTAAGGAAGGCCATGGCCCCGTTTCTTCGTGGTCCCACCTGGGGCCCGAGACACTGGTAGGAAGTGTCCTGGATTTGTGCAACTCATTTACCATGTCCATTATTCACACATGTGCAGAGAGACAGCGGGAACACATGCAAGTGGGAACACTTGGCCAGAACAAGTAGCTATTTAATTTTTTGGATCACGAAGCTCATTCTAGAAATGCATAGGAAAGAACCAATTAGAGAGAATTTTTAATCAAATGTTTATTTCTGATAGTAAACTGAGGGAAGACTCAACATCACTGAGTGGGTATTGGTTAAAGGAATTATTGATAAAGGAATTATTGGTTAAAGGAATTACTGAGGTGCCGAGTTCCATCCTCTCCTCTTTAGTATTGTGGCATTTCCCAATGTTTAAAATGATTTGTGAAGAGTATGTAAATAAATGTGGATCTTCATATAAGGAAATTAGCGGGGTCAAGATACAAACTGGTTAACTTTTTTCTTATCTACATGCTTGTAGACAAATACAATAAATGCAATAAATACCAGGACTCATTTCTGAGTCAGGATGCTTCAGGTAGTGTTTCCTTTTTCATTGAATAACTTTCTGCAGTCAATGTGCCCTGGTTTTTAATTATATAAAAATAGGAAAACAGACTTGATAAAAATAAATTTTCTTTTTATCTCACAATGCATAACCTTTCTGTTTCTTCCCATCTGCTTATGTTTTCCAAATTCCAGTAGTTTCCCAAGCTTGAAGCTGGCATCTTGCTCCTGGAAGTGATTGCATTTTTCTTACCACAACTAGGCAGTTGCTAATTACTTAGCTTACATATAATGCACATTTCCTCAAGGACTAAACTAGTAGGAAAGAATTTTGAAGCTGGAGCTGTCTTTCAGGAGCACCACGTTCAAATGCATTGTCGCCAATAAGATCCTGCGTGCTTTGGCCTCCATAATCTTTTTGAACACTTTCTGTAAATCAGCACAGTACCTGATCACCTGCAGTTCACTGTCACCAATTACCTGGTTACCTACAATCTGAAGGCTCCTAAGGCAAGAATGTGGAAGAATGAGTTAAACATCATCCCAAGTTCATTCTTCATCCCCTACAGGAGCAGAACAATGAAAAATATCTTATATAATAAATGATGGATCATAAGCTTCAGGTAATTTGATTTTGCATTTTTTGGTTCTTGAAAATAGTAAATTAAAAGAAGATATACGTGTATTCACATTAAAGAATGCGACAGAAGAAGGAAGAGTTGTGCTACGGCTTCTTTCCACACCCACCACTAGCTGAACAACCCTGTGAAACTCAGTAATAATAATGCCCTGGGATTCACAAATTGCTGAAATAAAAGCCTGTTTTGCTCTTAGAGTAGAAAAATATGTGATAGTATCAGAGAAAGAATAGGGAGCTCAGCACCAAGTAGAAATGCAGCAGCTTTAAGCATGAAGCTCTTGACCCTGGCCTATCTAATAGCACTAACACACTTATTACTCATGAATGTCACAATAATAGAGCCCCTAAAGAGAAGACAGAAGTTCATGCTATACGTTGTGGACACACATTAGTGGACAAGAACGGGCATAGGGAATTCAAATAAGAATCAGGGCAGCTAAGAAAGCAATGGTTGGGAGACAATAAGCACACACGCGCGCACACACACACACACACACACACACACACACACCGTCAAGCCATGCAAAACACAAGCTCGTAAACATCAGCTCGATCGGTAGTTCTTAGTTGAAATAAGATGGGAAATCAACTGCACTTGAAAAATCATTGAGGGTTTCCCATACTCTCCTCCCAGTCTTTATAGGAATTGCATTTCCAAGCTGTTGGTAAGGATGGCGTGCATCTGTTCAGGTTGGTGAGGTCTGCTTTCCCTTGGAGCTGGGACCTAGACGTTCAACATGGAGAACAGGGGTACACTGCTTTGGCATTATCTCTACAAGCACAGAAGATGATATAAACACAAATCAAACTGCACAGCCTGCTGGTTTTAAAATCTTATTTTCTCAGAGTTAATTCAAACGTCTCTTACAAAGAGAACTAATTAGTGTGCTGTCTGGTTGTCACACCGCCATATCCTTATGGACTTGCTAGCTTCTGAGGAGCCGAGTTCCATCTCTCCCCTGAGCTCTACAAGAGAAATGGGGATGCCTCCCCGACCCCCGTCCTCGGGGCTGGACAGGGCCAGACAGGCGCCCTAACCCCAGGGTCTTGGCCTTCCTTTGGGGGTGGGTGCTGAGAATTATCCAGTCCTTCTCAGGGGCTGGGTAAAAGACGCACACTCTGTCACATCCTTCCCAGCGGATGGGGTTCAGGACGCACTGCCCATATTTGGCCCACTAACGTTCCAGAAAAACCCAGAAGCGGGGGATCTCTCTGACGTCCCCCTTCTCCTGAGACAGTCCTCAGGCCCTCACAGAAGGAAGTCTCCCATTGCACAAAGGAAGGGGCACCCCTGATCTGCAGACGCAGATGCAGAGAAGCCTGAACCAACAGGTCCCCCCGTGGGTCACCATTAGTTCACACCTCTCCACGACGGCCCACCGTGGGTTCTTCATTTCCTTGTGAAGGACCCACGTCACGTACAGTTTGTGCCAAACACGTCCGTACTGTTTTCTCTTACTCTTCTGCCTTTTGTCACGGGGACCTCAGCTATGAATCTGAGTCAGGAAGGAAGGCTCTTTCTTCTGCCCTCAGTCATACAGGGAAGCTTAGGGCCACGGGAGCCCTAAGTGGGTTGAAGGAGGCATATTGTCAGCAGGGATGAGACACCTGGAAGTGGAGGAGCCCCGTGTCCAGCTCTAGGCAGCATGTAGGGAGGTGTCTGGACACTTCATGAGACTGACAGGTGCAGAGTGGCCAGTGAACTCCATGACCAGTGTCTGAGGCACAGGGAACATGACTGAGCCTCATACGACCTGGTGCCAGCACTCCAGGAGAGCTGCTGTAACAGACAAGGTGGGCCATTGGCACCAAGACATCGCTACTGCCAAAGAGGGATGGGCCTCCTGCCACCCCTGGCTTCTGGTCCCCAGAGCCACAGGGTGCTGACCCTCAGAAGTGGGAGGGGGAGCTATGCTGAGGTCAGTTTGTATGAACACCAGGAGGCAGATAGATAGGTGGTGGAACAGCCAGTCTAATTAGATTTAAGTAAATTAGGTAATGTGCTGTATCCTGTAAACGTCATAGAAAAATACCTATTAAAACAGGAAATAAGAAACTTTAATGCAATCATGATCCTTTTAGTCAATATTTACTCCCTACTGGTCAAGTTAGAAGCAAATTGTGGAGAATGTGCTGAGGGGAGTGATCTCTGACATTGTCTCTGGGATTATTTGGGGGGGAAAGCTGCAGAAATTGCATATGAGCATCACAAGAGCTGAACAAGGGAAGTTCCTTGTTCTGTAAGTACCTTCTCAGTGAGGTATAATGATGTTATTCACAGCTCTATCACTGTAGGCTTCCAACGGGCTGCTGCCGCCCGTGATCTTCCAAGTTAGGCAAAATTGCAAGTCCCCTCCCCTTCACACCTGGGCCCTTCTGCAGCTCTGGTCCTCTCATCTCATGGCCCTCCCCCATAATGCCTCACCCCCACGCCCGCCCCACCCCCCCTTCCTCACCCCCCCCACACGGGTGCCCTGTGTGAGGAGTCCACCTGAATAATTTAAGAGGAAATGTGGTGCCCTGTTTCCCATTCTGACTATTAATCTCGGTGTGTCTGGAGCATTTCCTGCTTCTGCCTGCTTCTGTCTGGTGTGCCTACAACACACTGCTCCCTTCTAGGAAGACACCTAATTGATGGTTGTAAGGTCAACTCACTCTCCTCCTGTTCTATGGCCTTCTAAAGTGTTTGGCTGTAGAGTCGGTTTAGAGTGTTCTGAGAGAGTCGAGATTCTGTGGTTCTGGGGTCCTGACTCTCAGACTCCTACACATTCCAATACGAGGGCTGATCTCACATAACGCAGCTCTCTCCTGAGAATAAATATAGCATAAACTTGGGCTGAAGATGAACGGCCATTAACTAAGAAGCTATGTATGCCCAGAATGACTGGGCTGTGATGCTGATCATGGCCTAATTAACGAAGTGCCACCTAGGCGGCCATACCGGGAGGAGCTCACCCGTGTTCCCCACTGCCAGCAGGCCAAAGCGCCGGTACTGCGATAATAAGCATGATGGATTGAATTTCATTAAAATACCAAGGAAAATCCTCCAAAACGGCTCCTAATTAAATGGTCTCCAGCTAAGCAGCAGTCAAAATGTGAGCCTTCTATTCCACCCAACAACACGTTGACTCCAAGGCCTATGGGGTCCAGGTAGCTAGCAACAACGCTCCTATTTACATTCTCCTTCCACTGGAGATCCCTGCCGCGCTTTACAAACACCATCTCATTACCTCGCAGGGCGTGTCAATTACAGCCGGGAGAGAGCCCAGAACTCACAGCTCCCCATTATTTGTGAGAATGGTTCTATAAACATCACAAATGGTCCACTGTGACACATGCCTTCGGAGAAATAAGGCTTTCAATTCCTCAACTCATATCAGTATCTTAATGACACAGAAATGTGATTGCCCATTAAAGCATTCATTTTCTTTCTTTTGAAAAAATGTCCAAGTTCTAATTCTGATATCAACCACATGGAGTGAGGTACAAGACTGGTTGTCTGTTCACAGGAATGCGATCTTCTGGGAAACATAGAAACAGCAAACGAAGACTTTGAGTCTTTATGGATCAATTCATTCTCAGTTGTGATTCCTGGATTCAGCCGGTGGAGCAGGATGCAGAGCTGGGAACCTCTGTGTATGCATTTTTATTGTCTCACGCCCATCTGATGGATGATTTCACATGAATATTCTGGATTTTAACACTATCCATTAAGGCACCATTACCAGGGTCCTAATTTGGGACATATAGAACTGGACATGTGGACTTTATTGGGTAAGATTCAACCTCTAATAACTCTTTCCTAGATGATCATTTTTCTACTTTGAATAGTCACCTGGGCATCTTAAGTAGCCCATACGTTATATAATAACCAGAAAACGTGACTTATTAGGTATACATTTACACTGGAATGTTTGATTAAAAAAGGCAAGTTACTTTCTGAAATATTTCTTGGACAATTCCTTGGCCTATTTTCAAGATACTGTATGCACTATGTTATTTTGAATATTCATTTTTCAATGAATGCTGTAGAAAACTGCAGAACACAATTCAGTAGTTTTTGCCAGTTGAAGAACAAAAAAGGTGTAAGAAAAGAACTTGTCTGAGTGACCAAAGTCAGGCCACTCTCTGCCCAAGGTCCTTGCTGTCTTGTTCTCCTGCCATCAGGAACCACACAGGCCACCCTTGACCCCAGCTCTTTCCATACCCAAGCCTTCACTCCTTTTAACACAGGGTGGATACGACCTTCCCATGTGGAATTCCTCTGTGGAATTCCAGTAGAACCTTGCATGGCACCTTAAATGCTCAGGTAACTAAATGCTTTCACGAGTGGTTCCAGTCATTGCACAGGTAGAAAGAAAAACCTCATTCAAGGAAGAATTGCAAATATTGTCAGTCTACACCACACTAACCAAAGTGTAAAAAAGTGTTGGCTTTGCAGGTGTCCTGTGGGTAGGAGTTGCACAACCCTGACTAGCCATCCGTTACTCTGCTCCAGCCAAGGTCACAATAGGCCAACACTGACCACCATGCTGGGAATTCAAGATGACTATCCAGTCCTTGGAGTACTCCACAAAATGCATTTGCTCTTTAACTCTCTTAATGTTTTGGCACTGCCCAAACAGCAGTTAATTGGCCTAATGCAGATAAAAATGCAATGTAAAAAATAAAGCAGCTACCTCTTTCTCTGCATTTGCTTGAAAAAATTAAATTGGGTCATGGTGCTAGCACATCCAGATTCCCAAGATCAAAGAGCCAAGCAAAAAGGTTGCAGATTTCAGGAAACATAAGAAGTTTTATGTTTAACTTTTTTATTGCAGAACAAATCAGGAGTAGGGAATTCTATCTACTATCTATGTCATGAAATTATATTTCAGAAAAAGGGTAAATTGTAAATAAAAGGGTAATCTATAAGCAAAAGTTATGCTTGTTCCTAATTCATGCAAATGTGATTGTTTACACAAGAATTAACACATTGGCAAAAGAGTCTCAGCATTTGCAGCCTGACTTTATCAATATAGTCATTATATCCCCGTCTTTTCAGAGGGATCTGGGATCCTGGAATACTTGTTGGGTTATACTTTGAAAGATGCACCTCTAAAATGGTGCTAGAATATTTTCTAATGATTTTTTCCATTTTTATGACAGCATGAAGTAGTATGGGACATCTTAACTGCCAGGGAAGGCAGCTAAAGAATCAAAGAATGTCACCAAAGGAAACTGCAAATCAGCAACAAACTCCTGGTGATGTACTGCTAAGCAGAAATTAAACTGGGAGCCAGCCTGTCAGCAGAATGAATAGGTGGGGAGTCGGAGTTCCCGCTGCAAGGCTTCCTTTAATTCTCTTTGCTGATAACCTCCACCACGGGCTGTTATTTCAAAGTCACGGCCAACTCACCTAGACAGACACCGATTACGAAAGCAACCAGCTTCCTGCAAGGTGTTAGTCATTAGATTCATCTTGATAACACCCTTCCTGACAATTCTATCACTGATGAGCTGCACACCTGCGAAGGTCATTTGGACTTCTCCCCTTTTCTGACCTTATGTTCTGTGACAAGGGTTCTGTCCTGCCAACTCCATCTGTTATGTTATCTTATGAAATGGGCACACTTCTTCTTCCAGAAACTGCAGCAAAAAATCATTTATTTTCTGCAATGCATCTGGGCCTGTCCAGTCTGCCCTAATGGAGTGGAAGGAAGGTCCCCTGCCCCTTCCGCTGGGCTTATTTCAACCCAATTTTGTTAAGGGACACATCCTGGGATTCCGTAGATTGGAATTCCAAACTCTTGACCTCTAAATCTTTGTTCAAATCTAACCACAACAGGTAAAGTCCAGTCAGCCAGTGTTTTCACAGTTCTCCAAGGTGCTTCTCTACTTTGGCAGGAAGCATGAGCTTAGGTCTCGGGAACGTCTCACCTCATTCCCTATAATCAGTTTGTTGCATATAGACCGCACCCCTTTCTTTTCTTCAGCCACCTTACGAAACAAGATCCATCTAAAGTGCCTCCTGCCTTAGGGCTCAGCCACACCCTCCTGGACCCTGCAACCTGGCCATACAAGGCAGCCCACAGACCGCTGCCCTCAGCTTGGTGAAGTCCTCCATCAGCCTCCTTCCCGGGGCCCTCCCTGGAAACCGTCATTCTCTCCTGGGCCCTCAGAGGGACTTGTGCTGACGGACTCTGCCAAAAACTCCTGGAAGCAGCTCTTGAAACTGAAGTTTCCACATGGACATTCCCCTAATTGTAAGAAAGGGATAAACTCTGAAAGAAACTCAAAAGCACAGGCCTGGGGAGTGAGGACAGCCTATGTGTGCGGTGTGTACATGGTGTGTGTGTGTGTGTGTGTGGTTTGTGGTGTGCATGTGCAGTATGTATGGTGGTGTGTGTGTGTGTGTGTGTGTGTGTGTGTGATTAGCAATCTAATGCACATGCCCAGGTGAGGCTGTAACAGGGGGTTGGGAGACAGGCCACCTCAGGAGAGTTTGTGTGCCGATGATTCTTAGGCACTCACCTGCCCCCCCCTCCCCAGAGCAGCTTATCTGGGCCTCTGCACTGGAGGCCAGCTGCGCATCTGCCACACACACACACACTGAGCAAGAACGTGCACTTCACCACAGTCAGCGTGGACCTCCGCCAGCATGCAGACCGGCCACACATCTGCTCTCTGCCCACAGTTGCAGGGAGGCAATGGCAGAGGCACCCAAGGAGTGGTGGCCAGAGGAGCAGGAGCAAGGCTTCCTGTTAAAGACTGGTGCCCTCTTGAACCCCATATGTCATCCTGGCTGATCCTGGAACCTGTGTATGTTGGCATACCGGACATTTATCTCCACTTTCTTACTTTAAAAATTGCTGCCCTATAAAAACAGTGTCACTTTTTGTACCCTGAGAGTAGGACTTCTCTACCAAATCTGCAAAACCTAATCGGCAGGGTTCCCTCAATCCCATTCTTCAATCTTCTTTTTTTAATAATATATTTTTTTAAGTTGTCAATGGACCTTTATTTTATTTATTTACATGCAGTACTGAGATGTGAACCCAGGGCTTGACGCGTGACAGACAAGTGCTCTACCGCTAAGTAACAATCCCAGCCCTCCCATTCTGCAAACTTGACCTTAATCCATTAATTCCCCAGCTTCTAATTTTCTGAATAGTTCAACAAATTAACACAGGTGCCTTAAATAGACCGGATATCATGATCTGGAGCCCACATAGCCTCAGTGTATGTTTTTGCTCCATATATGGAATGTAGGTGAGACGTCTATACAATTTATTCACCTATTGCTTTCCCCAAATAGAGCTCTAAAAACATTTATCTCAAAAGTTAACAAAAATATTTGTCACTTAATTTAAGTTTTTTAGGTGTCCCACATCTGGGACAATGGGATTTAGAGGGTTAAACATGTGCACAGACACGCACACAATCATGCCATTGCAACTTTACCGTCTCTCCAGTCCTGCTCAGTGTCCTGCTCTTTGCCTCACCCCACAGACCACCTGAATACCTGAAAGCTCGTACATGGTTTTGGGAAAACATGAGCCTTGTTAGGATATCCTGCTAGATCTTTGCTTTCTCACCACCAGCTCACTTATAGGATGTTTGGTTTAGAAAGATGAATTGCATTTTCCACATCAATACCTCAAAACTGACTCAAAACCTGCAGCCAATGTCCAAATACATCCCCTCGCTTACAAGATAACTGCCTCCAAGTCAGCCAAGAGGACCTCTCAGTTGACCTTGACCTGCATCCCTGCGTCCATCTGTCCATCTCTTTCTCCTTCATGTCACCAAGGGGACCTTTCTGGTTCAGGCAGGCTGTTCTGCTCTCTGTCCTTAGAGCTCCCTGTCGTAGCTGTCTGCAAACCTTGCCAATGAAGATGACCACAAGCCACTTTGCCCACCGACCACGCTGTCCTCCTTCAGGGCCTGTTACACTGGCAAGACCCAGGCTTGGCTTTATTTTCTCTCAACTGAATTTCTCTCAAATTCATTTGTCCCAGCAGCAGTCAAGTTTGGGGACCAATACTGGGGACCCATTGCCGTCTACCACCTTCTCCCTCACATACACATCTTTCATTCCTAATGTAACTTGCAAGAACATAAATGTCAAAGACACCATCAGCTCTGTTTCCCGGATACCCCCAGGTTAGGGAACGGTCTGCTCCCCAGGGTGTGCCGCCAGCATGTGTTTTATTCAAACCGACAATTTACATAACCCTGACATAGTCATATAAGCAGTAAGAAATTTATGCTTGAGGACATCATTACTTAAAAACTGAACCAATATACATCTACAAACTGTCATTTCCACCTAAACTGATGTTTTCTCAGAGTTTTACAAGCTATAAGAACGTGCGCATCCGCGACTCTAGAGTACAAGAGTGTTCTCTTTGTCCAAGGTCCCCTTTTCCTCAGGAAGCTGGGAGAGTGTTTCCAGCAACCTGCAGGTACTTCCTGGTCTACTGCGGGGTTGAGCCGTCACTCCTGCAGTAGAGGAGCGCAGGAGGGAGACACTGCGAGCCTCCTAATCTGACTGCATATGGGACCAGTCACAGTCTGGAAGACACATTCCAGGTCACCAAAACCCCCAATGTTGGAGTCCTTGAAAATCAAACCTTAGTTTCTTCGGACACATTTGGTAAAATCTTGGGTTAAGATTTCATGAAAATGCATAATCTTCCTTGTTCCCATGGGACAGAAACTCACCCAGCCCCACCAACTGTTGGCCTGTGGCCTTGCTCCTAAGAACTGGGTGGCCACACAGCTCTCTGCTCAGATCAGGAGTCTCTGCTTACTGGCCTGTCCTTGGAAGCAGCCAGAGTGACTTTCACACTGGGCTTGAGTAACCTTGACTGACGACCTCAAGGGGGATGGCATCTCACATTTCAGTCTAGAGCATTCCCAATCGTCTCATAGATTAGGAGTAATTTGATCACAAGAAGCCATGTGTAGAATGCAGACCTACTGCCCTTCACACATATTAAGGTCAACAAAGACAAAAAATTGAAAATCACAAATAAGGATTACCAAGAAACTTTTTTTTTTTTTTTTTTTTTTTTTTTGTGGTTCTGGGTTGGAACCCAGGGCCTCCTACATGCTGATGTATGCTGGGCAGTGCTGTCCCATGGGCCACAGCTCAGCTGTTCAGGAAGCTTTTCCAGTAACCACTAATACAGTCACATTCCTTATGCTAACTACTAAGAAATTCTTTCATGTGAAATTTCTTGTCTATTTGGGGGAAGGAAAGTAAAAGGTTTTCAGAAAAAAATAATAGAAAGCAAGTTGAATGATAATCCAGGAGTTCATCACATCTTCGTTTACATGCTACTTTAATTAATGATGGTTTTAAAATAAGTTTTTATTATCGTTTGAAAGGATCTTGAAAGTCACGCATTTCCATCCAGATTGCGTGGTTTAAAAATATTTTAAAATGAGAAATTTACCCTTAGAATCTCAAAATACCCTTTTAAAAATACATACTCTCAGTAAAAAAAAAAGATTAGTGGAAATTCTGAAAATCATCTGGAGATGTATTTATTTCACTTAGTCACATTTTGTGGTTATCTTTATTATTTTGTATCATTCACAGTTTGCTCTTGGGAGTTTTACCATGATACATATTATCAATTAGAAGCAAAATCTGGTGTGGGGGGGGATACTTCCATTCAAAGAGTCACCATTTCTTTGCAAATGCCAGTGGCTGCTGTGGCAGGTCACACAGTGTCAATCAATGCTTCTCAGTCATGGGCAGTAGTAGTGCACAGCAGTGGGCCATGGGCAGTGGTGGGCCATGGGCAGTAGTGGAGCGGGAGGAATCACAGGTTGTGCGTGCACATGCATGTGTCAGAATCCTCTCAGGAGATCTTACAAATACACTCTGTTCTGCAGCCCTAACTAGGATCCTCATTTCTCCCATACAAGTAACAAAAACCACTTTCAGGCACCTGTAGTTCACTGTTAGGCCCTGTGTGCAAAGTGGATCTCGCATTGCCAAAATATCAAAACTCACAATTACTTAGAACATGTCTACTTCATTGAAATCTTAAAATCTGAGAACCACTTTTATCAGAAATAGACACAGAATCTATTCACAAAAAGTAATCATAAATCTTTGGCATTAAGGAAATATTTGAATTGTTTCAGACTGATAATTTTCTGTATTTTTGAGAAAAAATATCTAAAGGACAGTAGTGGTGGACTTAGCATTTTTCACACTGCAAGTCTTTCTAAAGTGTAACTCCAGTGGCCTTACTGAAATCCACAGGGTGCAAGTACAAAAAGGGGTCAGGGCAAGGAGACACTGAGGGTCAGCGGGGTGTTCCAGCCCCCTTCTCCAGGGTCGTTTCTTCTAGAACCCTCGGTAATCTGTCCTCTTATCTCCAGTTTAGAATTGCGCAGTGGTTGCACTGTCATTTAAGCCCCCTGCCCTTGCCCTCCCTCCCCAGCCGGTCTCCCAGATGCCCTTGGAGTTCCATGTTCCCTTCCAGCCTGCCCCAAGGCTCCACATCAAGAACTGCATATGCGGATCATTCTGCCGAGACTTGATTACAGTACTTATTTTCCCCAGTAAGAACCTTGTTTGTGTATTTACTTATTTATTATGTGGTGTCTGGTGCAGGGCAGGATTTCAATAAATATTTGCTTGAATGAAATTCAATTTCAGAACGCTGGATTTTAGTGTGCCTTCTCTCCTTTTCTAATCTGATGTCTCGGTGTCATTAGACAGAGGTTCTAACTGCTATCGACTGCGGAACACTGTCAGCAGAGCGGCATCACACTGGCCCACTCTGCCTGCTCTGGCTCTGTGCGTTTTGATCATTCCTGCCTCCCCGCTGGCTATTTAACAAAACACATTTCCACGTGTGTTTCGCTTCTTGTTCGCTTGGTGGAATGCCTGTCCTCTGAAGAGCTCCTGGTGGGAGTGGTGGCAGGGCAGGGGGGTGGAAGTAGATCCACCAGGGAGCAGTCTGGAGCGGTGCCACGCTGGTGAGTCTTGACACCCTATGGCACAGAGAAGGCTCCAAGGGGTCCCTTTGTGAAGAACACTGAGTAAGTTTGCTTTAACAAAGTCTAATTGAATGGAATTGGCATCAAGTCCTTGAAGAGAACAAAGTTTCTACGTTCTGGAAACTCCATGCTGAGGACACACTTTCAGAAACTGTAGTATAAGACAACCTGGCATCTACAGGAGCAGGTGACATCTTCCAAAGGTGCAAATCCCCATGCCAGCCCTTTACCTCCTGGCCCCTTCACACAATCACACTGTCACCTGCAGTGTCCCTGTCACAGGCAAATGCTTGCCCTGTCCCCAAGAAGGGAGCATACACCTCAGCCCCCCTCTCTACCTGAGAGCACACGCCCAGACTTCTTTTGGTCGGGGACAGGTGTCTCTACAGAACAGTGTTTCAGTTGCTGTTGTAGTTTGTTGTGAGGTGTCCCCCAGATGCTAAGTGTGAGATAATGCAAGAATCTTCATAGGTAAAATGATGGGTTAGGAGAGGTTTAACCTAGTCTGTGTCTTAATCCGCTGACATGGGTTAACTGGGACATAACTACAGGTGGGTAGGTGTGGTTGGAAGAAGCAGGTGTGCTTTGGGGTGGGCAGAGCTAGGTCTCTGCTTTCATTTACCATGACCTTCCACCATGATGTTCTGCTCACCTTGGGCCCAGAGCTATGGAGTTTGGCTGTCTATGAACGCAGACCTCTAAAACCATGAGCCAAATAAACATTTCCTCCTCTAATTGTTCTTGTTAGGTCTTTTGGTCACAGCAACAAACACATTGACTAAAACAGTTGTAGTGGGGTTGAATCCACGTCCTTACATCTCTCTTCAACAAATCTCCCAAAACCCTCTGGGTGCCCTTCCACCCGCTGCTCATTCTTCTGTCATTGAAACCGCCTGATATCGCAGATACAGATACAGGACCATTTCAGGATGCTGCCGAAGACCTGCACAGGACAAAGAAGGCCACCCTGTCCCTTTCCAATGTCTTGATGCTGTCTTGGATGTTACTTATGATCCCTGCAAAGCTCATCTTTCTACCTAAAAAAAAATGTGTAATATATTGTAAGGAATCATACATTACAGTTTTTAAATTGTCAGTACATTATTTGGAATCAGAAAGCTCATACCTGTTTTTTTTAATGATTTTTCAATGGTTATAGTCTCATATACTTAAAAAAATGGAAGATAAAAAATAAAAGCTTCTGCTTTCAAATTCCCTTCACTGCATCATTGATGTACTTTTCTCAATGAAGGTTCACTCTCCCTAAGTGAGAGCCCCCGAGATTCAGTCTATAGGACGGAAAGCTATAACTTTGATGGGAATCACAGATCTATCAGAGTAATCGGGTTCTAGAAGTCACAAAGCTTGGGTCAACATTTGGAGGGCGGAACTCGGTGGGCCAGAATCCAGACTCTGGCGCTGGGATGAGGCCAGAGAGTCTCATCAGCTTTGGGGTGAGCACGGCGCTGCTCTCCTGGCCTCTGCTCAGGCTGCTGGCGGAGGGTGTCCCCAGCATCTGGCACCCAGCATCATACTAGGTGAAGAACATAGGACTGGCTTTGGAACTGCTGGGAAATAAATGATTCTGCTCTGTTTTTCAAATAGAGCCTTGTTTCATCTTGAAAATTACAAAATTTACAAATTATACCATTAACTCTAATATTTAAAATATGATGAAAATAAGAATTTATAAATTTCTATCTTAGTGCTTAATACTGGGAGAAATTCTGTTCAGTGAACCCTCTGATCAGAAAATGACCCACATGAACTTTAAAATACAGAGATTCCTCGATTCCTCCATTGGAAATGTCACTGAGTCAATGAGCCCATTAGTGCAGTCTCCTATTCGTAGGAAAATCTCTCCAAAAGCCTGTGGATAAACCCTGAGAAGATCCCTAGTGGGTATGTGCTTTATAAAAAGGGGACACAGAAACAGATACTGCAAATGAACATGTTTGAAATGAGCAAAGCTTGAAATCCTAGAAATCATAAAAACAAACAAAGCTTCATGAGAAAATACCAGGTCCATTTAGAAATTCTAGTAAAAATACAGGTAGCTAAATAAAAGTGTCATTGGAAAGTTACGTGGACTTAATAACTAGTGGTTTGGAAAATTTGGGGAAACACACACACACAACACAGGCCATAAAATGCAAGATTTCTTTTTAGAAAGAGCTGAAAGCCACGGTTGATAAAATGGGGAATTTGAGGGTACATCAAATATGAGTGAGGAGAAAATTGAGAATGACATCAATAATTAATGAAAAAAAGTCAAAAGACTGTTTCTAACTGGAAAATGACCGTGTTTGATAGGTCAGGAGCAACCCAGGTCCCCAGGCCTGGACCCTTCCCGGGGGTGTACCCCTGAAGGATGAGGAGGGTGAGGGAAAAATACCCACAGACATCGGTGCAGCTCACGGCTGAGAAGGCTAAGACAAAGGACAACACCACAGTTCAGAAGCAGTGTCATCAAAACGGAGAGTGACAAGAGAAGTCTCCGGGGGATGGATGAAATTCTCAGCAATTGTCACAAAAACCTTCCTTCTGTTAATCATACTTTGAACGTCAACCTTAGAGTCAAAGATGCAAACCACACCACCAGATGAGGTGGCCTGCACATCCGCATCGCACCTAGGACACAGTGGCCACCAAACTCACTGTTCATCTGACCAAGCGAAGGCCCAGCTAAACCTGTGATTGACCACTGAGGATGACCTTGAGCCCATATGTCAGGATGCTCACAGCAAGTGGCTGCCTTTTAGAACCACTATCCTCAGGTAATATGTTCAGGGAGGGCTGTGTTTTCAAACAAAAATATGAGTGGTACTTTTTGTTTTGTGAGGTGAAATTGACTTCAGAGAATTATTTGGGGGGCCAATGTCCAAAAACAAGTGTAATGGGAACTTATTTTAGTTTTTGAGCAAAGGAGAGATAAAACTAAAAAAGCAAAAACAAAAAATCTTGGTACTACATTGATGTGCTATGATCAGAAAATATCTTCTTCACAGTCGAAGAGGCCATGGATGCTTCGTTATTGTAGGTCAGTTTTTTTTTAAATTTTCTATTTAAATTTTATTTAGAAACAACTTCAGGGGCAGAAATGGAGCTCAGGATGTATGCTTGCCTGACATGGGTAAGGACTTGGGTTCCATCACCAGTATTGAGGGTTAAAAAAAGGTACTTTCAGAAGAATTCTTTTGAATGTTTTTCAGATTTTTTTCTTTTTCCTCCGAGGACACAGACATCTAAGGAAACACGTGATCAAGGAGCAGTGCTCCCTTATGGCAATGCTCACTGTCCGTGGATGATGATGACGCTACACATGACGCTCCTGCACTGGCCGCCTGCCACAGGAAGCTCTGGGCACGCTGCGTCCCCCGCGTCCGCTTTGGGTAGACTGCAACTCTAATGTGCAAATTGAAACGTGTGGCTTCATAACAGCTCACGGAGAAATGGAGAATTCACGGGGGATTTTTCTCGTAAGGAATTGCACAAAATGGATATTAAGAGCCACGAAGAAGAAATCAGGTGACTCCCCCTTGAAAAGTCATTTTCCAAGACTGTCACTAACCCTGAGGTCAGAAACCCAGCAGCCTCCTGGGCTCCATCCCTGCTGGCTGGGGGTGTTGGATGCCCAGCCCGTGGCCTGCACGGGGGCGTCCAGCAGACAGCCTCCCCCACAGTGGGCTGAGGAAGCCAGAGGGGGTACAGATGTCCCTGTATGGAGCATGATTTAATTTCCGTCACTTCCATTTATTTAAAAAGCTGCAAATGTATGTGACAGGGATAGAGTTGCTCTCGTCACCTCTAAGTTAGAAACAGAGGGAGGCCAGACACCCAGCTCTTTCTTTGAACTGTTTTTCCTTTTCCCCTTTTCCCTCTGACAGGAAACTCCTTCCCCAGAGTGAAGATCGGGTGAGTGAAGTGGAAGTCAGTCAGAGCGAGGTTCTGCAGGACCGAGGGCAGAAGACCTGAGTGGTCGACTTTCAGTGACTTGATAACAGCATCATTCTTCTTCAGTTCAGCAACTGGTGAAAATCTCATCAGTGGACAGAATGACTGATGCTGTACTTGTCTGTTTCAACTTGCAATATTAGCGATGGTTACCCCTTCCTTTTCTTTGGAACTGGTAACCTTTGTTTTAGTGCCAAAGCACAGACGTGACTGCGATAGCTAAAGCTTTTGTTTCAGAGCAGATATACATTAACAGAAATCTGTGTTTATGGATTTGAGAACAGTATTCTCAAGAATATGTCCAGTGCTGTTACTTGTGCCTACAGTTCTGGTCACTGGACAGGCTGAGGCGACAGGATCCCCCAAGGGGGAGTCCAGGCCAGCCTGGGCAACCAGAGAGACCCCAAACTCAAAAACAAAGTCAATCAAAATCACACTTGATCTGCATACAAAGTACTCACACACACGTGCGTGCGCGCACACACACACATACAAACAGAGTAAAATTTCTTACAAAGAAGAGTTGGAAGATGCCGGAGCAGTATTAGGCTGCCTGACGAGGAGAGATTTTAGGGATACTGGAAAAGTTCTGCCCAAATCGATCCCTGGTGCACCTCAAATGCCCACCATTAAAGTCATTCATTTGAGTTAAGAAAATTGCTGGTAAGACCTCTATTAAAATGCAAATGTGTTCCCTGGGTGGGGAAACACATTAAATCATTATCCACCATTAACACTTTAGACCAAATTAGTTTCAGATTTATTAGCCAATTACTCAAAGTGCAGAGGAACCATGCAGGAGAGGTTAGCTGAAGTTGGTTTGGGGGGACCCGGGAGAAGGGAAGAGCCATCCAGTGAGGTCTCACCATGCCTTTCAAACTTTCCATTATTCAGTTTCCTTTGAAATAAAAATAATACGTAGAATTCTCTCATAAAAATATCAAAAAGTGAAACTTCTCTTGAAAAAGAGAGGGAAGGCCATGGGCTCTGTGTTGCTACCTCCTCCTCACTGTCCTTGTCCCACAGCCTGGAAGAACGCCCTCCCACATGGTGTGACACCTGCGAGAGGGTCTGTGCAGCGCCCTGTGCTCCGGGCCTCTTCCTGCAGAGGCTCACTGCCCCATGGTGGTTTCACGTACAGGGCTCGACTTCACACGGTGGGAAAGGTGGGAAATGAAGAGCATCTGGTGGAGTTTGGATCTTTTCTCTGGCAGCGCCCTGCAGCTTCCAGGCAGCCACAGGCTCAAGAGGGGACAACTCGTGCATGCAACATACCATGTTGACAAGGACGGATGCTTGGAGGTCAGGCGTGTGTCCATTCATAACGGGTTTCTTGGGACCCAAGGCCACTGTGAGTCTAGGAGCACCTGCATTTTGAAGAAGAGCCAGAGCAGAGTGGGGTGGAGAAGCTCTTGGAAGCAGCTCCTACGAAGGCCTGGAGTGTCCTGCCTGCAAACACCCACTCCAAGTGGGAGGGGTCGAGCCTCTCCTCTGCTGCTCCACTGCATCCCAAGAGGCAGGGAAAGATACCGCCCCAAAATGAGTTCATGGCACTTTCCCTCTTCAAGACTGTTTACCTCCAGCCTCGCTATATGGAGAATATGAAGTTTCCCAGGGCTTCAAATCTCATCCTAGAAATGGTTCTAAGGAGGAAGAAGGATGCTCCAAGGGTGGACCCAGGAGATCTTCCTGGACCTCCCCTGAAGCCCAGCTGAATGCAGCATTTCTCACTGAGCCTGTGGGATTAGGGTTCCTGCAGAGCAGAGCTGGGCCTCTCAGCCCCACAGGGTGTCCTTTCCTAGGCTGGATGGATATTTGGTTAACACCTGATTTCAGAGGGTCTTTGGAAAGGAAATCCAGCCTGTCTTCTGCTACTAAAGTCTGGAGTTGGGGTCTGGAAAACTGCAAGTAAATAGATATTGCACAGGTGCATGAGTAAGACATGGATATCTGTGCAGAAGGAGGAAAACGGAACCCAAGCAGAAAGGAGGACTGGAATTTATGTCAAAGTATTATTGTGCTCTTATATACAGGGGTTTGCTTAATTTTTAAATAATCACTTTATAATTTTACTCAGAAGAAGAGAGGATTCTCAAAGAGGACAAGAAACTTTCCTAAATTCATAGGATTATGATATAGCTGAGATCCAGATTCAACCAGAGCATACTGCTGTCCCCAAAATGACTTAGCTATCTTCATTTAATTTCACTTAAAGGATACTGAGGCTCTATAAGTTATGCCACTTAAATCCTGGCTAAATAAGACAGAAAAATCATGGGGGAATGACAATATACATTATTCAAAATTCTTCAAATAAAACTGAACAAAATGGCTGGGTAAAATATAACTTCACTGTGATATATGGCAGAGTTTGGGAAAGTTGTCTACATATATTCTGTTACTATTTTTATAAAATTATGCTATTTCTTTTGCTGTCATATGGGACAACAGTTCCATATCATTTATACATTCAAGCATAATTCTTATGTTAATCAGGGAACTGTTATTTGAATAAGTCTAGCAAATGATCCAAAATTACTTCAATCTGCAAATCCCTTATAGCTCAGTTCCAAAAGCTTCTAAGACAAATAGAACTGTAAGCTAGCTATGCTTTTGTGATTTTATTGTTTTACAGGGACATAAAAAAGAGAAAATGTGATATACGCTTGAGTACATAGATCTGACATATCTTTAACTTTCTTTAACTGTGGCAAAGATCTTAAGGGTTAAATAAAACTAGGTTGACATGATTTCTTGTTTGTTTATACAGAGTAATTCATAAATTCATCAAGCAATGCCCAGTTGAAAAGCAATGATAGAAATGTAAAGATACACCATTGCTCTTTTTCCTAGTCTTCATTCCCCTTCACATCTCCTCTGGTTTCTTGGCTTAAGTACACACATGAAGTGATGATCCCCAAATTGATATCTCCAGCTCAGAACCCCACGGGTCTCCTCTACGAGTCCGTGTGGGCACCTGCAGACACCTCATAACATGCGCGAAGCCAGCTCCTCGTTCTTCCTCTTCAAAACCACTTTTCCTCCAGACCACCCTTTACCGTGCTTCTTTACGCTTTCGGGTGCTCAGTTCAAAGAGGGGTGCCCTCCCTCTCGCTCACCTGTTCAACCATCAGCATGTTCTCGCATGTCCATCCATCGTCACTTGTCTAGATCAAGCCACGTCTCCTTTGCTTACACGCCGGTGGTGGCCTCCCAAGGTGTCCTTGTTTCTAACCTCCGCCCTCCAGCATCTATTAGTGGCATGATGACTGGACGTCTCCTGTAAATCATCTTTGCGCTACGTACATCAGATCTTGCCATGACTGCTCCAGCCAGCCTACGCGCAGAGGCTGGAGGGGCCACAGGGCCAGGGAGTGGTGCCAGGTGACTCAAAGGACCAGGCAGGTGGTGTGTGGCTGTCCATCACAGAGGACTGGCCATGAGCCACACTGTTAGGGACAGCCATATCCTGTGTGGGCTGGGCATGCCACTGAGGCAGGACACTCCCATGGAGAGCTCAGTTACTGACAGAGCAGAGGACAACTCACCAAGTCCCTCACCCACAAGAACAAAGAGGTCTGGGCCATCCCTGGACCCAGAGGGAACTGAAAGGAGCACTCTGGTGTCTTTAGGAGAAAACAAGGGTTGCCTCCAGTGAGTGGCCATTGAGCCAGAGGACGTTCAGAAGGTGTCAGATGGTTTACGATGATCCTTTTGTTATATTTATTAAGATAAACCATTGGGCAAGCAGTTAAGGATCTATGTGGGAGGAATCAATACCAGCTCTATAAAATACTTACTTTTTTATCTTTACTTGTGTTAAAATATAAGTTAAATATCATTTACTACTTAGCATGATGTGCAGCCAGTTGATAAAAGTTAATACATTTGTTTTCACTTAAAGATTTAATAATGTTAAGAATGCAATGATATAAAAAGACAATGCTACTGTATAAATATTAATTTAAATTTAAAACTTTGAAAAATGTGTCTACATATACGTGTGATCTAACATGTATGATATAATTTTTAAATCATGCTCATATTATAGTGGGTAGCTAAAAGTTTTAGTGGCTTTTATCAGATTGCATGGTCTAACAAATGTAGTGACTGAGATTAGCAGTGTTTGACAGGGAAAAAGGCTCTAAATAGACATTAAAATAAAATTTAAGTTATAGTTTATCCTTGATTGTTAATCTCCATAATAAATAATTTAATTTAATTTATCATGTCTTCTTCTAATATACAGTTAAATGTATCATAGAATAATGAATGTCATGCATTTGCAGAATCATTTTACTTTTACATTTAGGAAAAGTATTTGAAGTTAGTTGTAAACCCAGAACTTTTCAAAATACATTTAACATCCCGGAGAACTTAGAGTCACCTAACAGTAGCCTCTCCAAAAGATGACACAAAGGAAAACATTTACTCATTTTTTTCCCACAAAAGTTCGTCATTTAACTCATAACACACTTTCTTATCTTTTGTCAATCTATTTTGTCTCATGAGCTGCATATTCCTTTGTAAATACAGTCCCATTAAAAGATGGCTTTACGTGGCGCAGGACGTGGGTCTAAGAGATAGGGACACAGTTGAGAAATCCCATGTTTCCTATGTACTATATCTGGGCAACAGACATAATTCTTAGAAATGACTTTATAATTTTATCGTAAATAAATAATGGACGATGAGTATTTGAGACTTCCCATACTACCCTATCAGGAACAAGACCAGCTGTGGGAGCACAGTTCTAGAACGTCCCATCTGGGTGAAATCCTCGGGGGTTCATCTTATTGCTGTCTGTACGTGTGCAGACCGCGTCCCTCCTCCTGATGGCCTTGCACTCCTTGCCCCTCTAGCTCTCCCTAAAGCCTTCCCAGTGTGAACCTTCCCCAGTGAACTCCAGAGGCCCATGGAGGGAGCAGGGACCCGCAGCCTGGCATGGGATGACCAGCCACGGTCTCTTGTCCCTATCCGCCCACAGCTACAACACCTGACCCTACCTCAACATTGCTTTTCAAATGTGTTCTACCTTTCCTTTAAAAAATCTCTGGAGTCTCAAAAATCTCAGCCATTGCCCAAATTTTCAGATCCTTTGGTGGTGGAAGGAAAGAGGATCAGTTAGCATTACGTGGAATAATCCTTTATGGAGTAGAAAAAAGACATGGCAGAGAATGTGAATTTTCCCTGTAAGGGTTAGTGACAGCCCTTCTACTCTGCCTCCTACCTTCAAGTGGTTTACCCTTGCCTGTCTGCATGGCAAGGGCACTTTACATGTGCTGTTTATAGAAATAAAACTTATATTTAAAAATTTTAAATGGCAATACCCAACTGAGACAATTTCTTAAATTTATGCATGGAATATAAAGTTTTCAGGTATTAATATAAAGTTTTAATAGATGAAAGACTATTCATAAAACTTTAATATCTGTTACCTATGCCTATCTATTTTCATTTGACACATGATTTTTTTGCACAGATGTTAAGTCAACTTACTATATTTTTATGGCAAATTAGTAGGAGGAGCATTAAAACAAGGTGTCCTGAATCTTTGGCCTATTCAGCATTTGAAGAAAGTGAGAAAGTATTTACTTTAAATTCTAAATAAGTCAACATAATTAGAGCACTGTTCGAGATGGTTTTAATTGTGTGGTCTTATGAGAATTAACTAAAAACTGAAGTCTAAATAAACAAGAGTGGCAGAAAACACACACTTCTTGCTTTTGCTTGTTTGCCATTTCCAGAAATCTCTTAGCAACTAATGGGTTTGAAAGACCCAAATCTTAGGTGCATGTGGACTGGAATGGATTCTCCATAAAATTAGAAGAAAATTTGACAGCTAGCTTTTAATAATGAAATTCAATAAGTTAATTAAACAACTTTGCATAATTCTGTTTCAATAAAAACTGATTCTTCTGTATAAGGGCAGGGCTGCTGTAGATAGATGTGTTCCTGGTTCCTTCCTAAATGTCAAGAGAGGTCAACAAAAAGAAAGCCTGTCACTCACCACCGCACCCCCTCAAAATACTGCCTTTCTCCAAATAAGGGAGAGAATCCTCAGGGAAGGCAAGCGCAGGAGTGAGCCACTTTAGGTTCCAGAAGACCAGGGGAAACAGGGCAGGGACATGTTCAGAGTTACAACTGTGCCCTTCACAGAGGGAGGGCCACCTGGGCCCAAGGGCCCTGCCATATGTACACAGATTTGTGCGTGCGTGTCTGAGGAGGATGGGCCATGGGTCTGTGTTTCAACAGTGGTGGAGGAATTGGTGTCTGGGGGAGGGTCAGAGACAGAACTCTCAGAGGAGCCCAGGTGACCCAAAGAACCACAGAGGATCCAGGTTTGCAGGAGCGGCCTCTGAGACCAAGAGCCTCTAGACTGTGGAACACCATAGCACTTTGACAGCTCTAGGACTCTCCTCCACCCCAAGAGGAGGGTTGAGGTCAACTCTAAGAACAAGAATACTCAGCTTCTGTCATTCAATCATTACTAAATAGAGCTGCTAACATATTGATACAAGATAGTACTAGCAAAAGAGCAAGAAACAACAGAAAAATTGCGAAATCTATCAAATGAAAGAAAAATACTCATGTTGATTTCTTATGTAATGGAAATTTGATAATGATTGTTGCTAAAATTCACATAAATAGGCCTACAAAGAATTTTCTTCAAAGAAATTAGTCGCTAAAAAATCTCCAACAACTGATTTCCTCAAATATTTGTAAGAACTATTGAAATCTATATGAGATGTTGTAGAATTGGAGCCCTATGTGCTTTAGGAGGGTAAGGCAAATAAAAATTTGGCTTCTTTTCTATTTGTTCACAAGCTAAATTTCCATTTATTTTGTACTCCCAGATGAGAGTAATTTGATTTATGAATTTCAGTAAAGGCTAGGGAGTGCTAAATTACTTAAAGCATTCCCAATATGTGTTTGCAATTTTAAAAGGATGAATTACTGTTTCCCTTTGAGAGTCTGAACTGTTGCCTTTCACTTCCGTAAATAAAATTTCTTCTCATTAAAGTGGAATAAAACATTGAGAAAGAACCCCTCTATAGGTCTCACATACCTGCATTCTGCACCAATTTTGATGGATGGTTCCAATTGTTGATAGTCATAACACCTCCACTTTAAGTTTTTTCCCTTCTTTATTTTACATGTAATATAATGAAGCTCTCTTGTTGAATTCAAGTGCTTACATACAGATTATTAAATCTTTTAAAGGAATGATCCCCATGGTGAGCTTTGTATGAAAGGAAAGATCCTTGATGACGTGAAAACCACCTTTGGCTCTGTGGTTGGGATTCAGGCTTCAGGGACTTTCAAAGCCGACTGCATGCATATATTTAAAAGAGAATTTTGACCCTTGCTGTGTTTTAGTAATTAACGTATAAAGGGAACATAACATTTTTGGAAAATCTAAAGAACAGGAAGTAATGTGGCATTGTTTCTTCTCAAAACACAATCTGTATCTCTAGAATAATATGATATGGTGCAATACCTTAGAGAAAATAAGAGAAATGAAATTAAGTACAAAGCTAACAGCCATTCCCATTTGAAAAATTAAAATAAATTTCTTAACTGGAGTTGTTGAAAGATCATGAAGGACAATAACTTGTGACTTTAAATTCCATACAGATCTACAATTGCCATCAGTGTAACCTGTCCCTACCTATGCTAACTAGGTAGGTATTGTGTTTTATACTAACTGTTTGCTAAGAAGAAGTAAATTTTTAAAAATACTGTTATTATTTTTAATTGTAGGTGGACACAGTACCTTTATTTTATTTTTCTGTGGTGCTGAGGATCGACCCAGTGCCTCACATATGCTAGGCGAGTGCTCTACCACTGAGCCACAGCCCCAAGGAAAGTAAATTTTTGATGCTTTCACTGTGAACATGTACACAGGGAAGGAAGGAATACAGAACCAAGCTGAAAGACAAACTCCTGCATATGCCTGTGATTCGGAACAACTGTCTTAGCTTCCATACAGCTGTGACTAACAACTATGAACTCCCCTGTCTGATTAATAGGAATACAACTTTGGAGGTGAGTACAGGAAATTAAACCCAGGGGTACTTAACCAGCCACATATCTAGACCTTTCTATTTTATTGTTTTATTTTGAGGCAGAGCCTTGCTAAATTACTGAGGCTGGCTTTGAATTTGCGATCCTCCTGCCTTAGCCTCCTGAACCTCTGGGATTACAGGTGTGCACCACTATGCTGACAATAGAAAGATAATTTTTATTGGACCTAAACTTCAATGCATAACTAAAATTTATGTTTCCAGGCTCATTTACAAAAACACGATATAATAAAAATCTCAAGGTTAACCTGAGTTTTAAGTAGGAAGTAGGAAAACAACTCTGGAAATGCACAAGTGCTCCTCAACAACACAGCCTCCCAGCCAAGCTCTCTTCAAAGTGCACAGTGGCTCTTAACACAATTCTTCCACCGTGAACTGCTCAAGGTGAGCTGCAGCTGTCCATCCACCTTGCCTCTACCTGCATGGACCCCTCCGACACAAGGATGGTGCTTTCCTTCTGCATATATCCTCTAGCCTGGTATCACGTTCCACATGTTGAAGGAATAAATAAATAAATTTGACTTCATAATTATGTGATAAGAATTTGGGGTGCTTTGATTAATACAAGCATTTTTATCTTATTCCATCGCCCAATGAGAACAAAGAGTAATCAAGAATTATCAAATGGAAAAAAGAAGAACTCTTAGAATTCATATTGATTTCAAAATGGTTTGAAATCAGGGAAATGCAAATGAAAACCACAATGAGAGGTCACTCCACACCTACTGGATGGCTGTTAATAAAAAGACAAGAGGTAGCAAGTGTTGACAAGAGGGTGTTGAGAAGAGGAAGCCCTTGCATGCCCTTTGATGGGAACACAGACTCATTATAGAAAACAGAGCGGTGGCTCTTCAAACAACTAAAACCAGAACTGCAGTCAAGCTGTCCGTTGTCTGAGTGTACAGCCGGAGGAGAGGGACTCAGTGCCTCACAGAGACACGTGCACTCCTGTGTTCACTGCAACGCCACTCACAGAGCCAAGACTGGAAGGCCCAGCACCTGCCATGGGTGAGTGGATAAAGACAATGTGCTTTACAGACACAATGGGGCATTACTCAGCCTTCAAAAGAAACAAAATCCTGTCCTTATACAACAGGGATGTACCTGGAGCACATGTTGCTAAGTGAAATAAACCAGACACAAAAAGACACATTCAGACTCAGTATTTGCATGTGGAAAGTTAAAAGAAAAAGAAAAGAAAGAAAGAGAGAAAGAAAGAAAAAAGAAAGATACAGATGCATAGAGTAGGAGAGCAGTTACCAGAAACTGGGATAAAGAATAATGAAATGGGGTCAAAGGTACAAAGTTGATAGCATATAATAATATTGTGATTTATACCAAACTTTTGATAAGGGAGTAAACTTTTGATGCTCTTGCCACTCAGAGTAGGAATATCAGGTGATGGTGTGTGGATTTGCCTGAATATAGTGATAATCCATATGTGCATGCGTACATCAAAACATTATGTTGTATACCTTAAATATAGGCAATAAGAGAAAAGAAATTAGTTTGGGAGGAAAAAAGACAGGGTGACATGTTGTTTATGTGCTTACTATCCATACACACTTTAATTTCACCGGCAGCAATGTGGCTGCACACCTGCCGGCTGCTCTCCATGCTGTCCGTCCGGGGCTGAGCTAAGCATGATGCCTTCCCTTTCCAGTGCAATGAAAATCCACTTAGTTCTACTGTCCAGTCACTGTATCCTGCTTCCATTTAAACTTTGGGATTTGCTGATTTTTCGGGAAGACGATCTGCATTTCCCAGACACATCTAATGCTTACAAACACTCATTTTCCCTCCTGAAAGACCGGTGGTCTGCAGGTGTGTGAGACAGAAGGACAATGAAGGCATCACCTCAGTTTCTCCTTGCCGTGCACCAGGGGGAAGTGTCTCCTAATCTGGACGTGATGAACTGGCCGGTCTTCACAGAGTAAGACCAGTGGTCTTCACACAGGAAGATGGCACCAACTTGAACTCAGTCACTTGAATATTTCAGGAATAACTGTTTTTCCCAACCTCTTAACAAACTCATGAACATTCCTTACATGGGACTACTTGAGAAATCTCAGTAATAAAATTCGCCCTTTGTCAAATGCAACGACCTGACTTCTATTTTCTGCACACGGTGGGTCTTTTCAGATCCAAGCCCAGTGGCCGTGAGCACAGAGTGATGAAGAGCCTTGCTCCTCACTTCTGGCAGCACAAGCAGGTCAGAGAGAGGCAGCTGTGTGGCGATTGATGAAACCACATCCATCTCCTTCCAAGTATGGGCAGCGGTCAGCTTTCTTTCTGGAGGCCTGTGGATCTGACTCCCGCACCTCACACCATTAAAACCTACGTGAGTGCATTAGTGGAAATGTATTCTATTATCCCGTCTCCTGAGGACTCCCAAGGAAGTGAATCGCATTATGTCGACAGCTACTTTCAGTGACATTTCAGGCAATTTCCATGTCACGCCTGAACCTCATTTCCACTGGCTAACAGGAGATAATCAGATTATAATACCAAAGGTACCCAGGATCGATTCCTTGGAGTTGGGAGAGCTCTCCAACACTGGGGATCCACAACACTCAGGAAAAGGAGTCACCCTCTCTCTTTACTCTGGGAGGGTGATACTGCAGAGCAGGGAAACATTTGGAATTTACCTTTTCTTGGAAGTCAAGCCACTAAATTGACAACTACACACAATGTCCCATTTATACCTTGTAGGATCCATGCATTATAGGGTGGGATACATTGTATCTGGCCAAAATTAACCACCTAAACTTTATGAAAAGAAGAGACATTTGTGTAAAAGCAACCACTGATCTGGCAGAGTCATTAACTAATGGCTCTGCCCAACTGCCTTTTGGAAACTGATAAAAATGCTGAACAAGCATATGTATTCAATAATTTTGATAATGCTGCTCAGTATCTAAAATATGAGTGCCAAATAAGCTTTGAAATTAAAAGAAACAGCATCTGCCTCCTGCAGACCCTGAGAGGTGTCCCTGGCCTTCCCAGGGGCGGGGAACCTAAAGGAAGGAGGCTACAGCTGTCTGGGGAGTGTGTGTAAGCCCTGCTCTGGGAGACCATGAAGGCCTCTGTTTCTCCTGCCCACTCCACGCCAGCACCATCAGCTATGCGTCAGGGAATCATTTCCACAGCACCAAAGATGGCAAAACAATCTCCTTGCATTTAGGTAAAACTCCACAACGAGACCTCCTATTGGGAGAAAAATAAACAAATAATACACTTATTCTTTGGAATGCTTTTAATGATTTTATGGCTTATGTGATGTCGTGGTCTCAAAGAAAAATCTTCAACTTTGGAGTTGCAGCCACGGTGATTTCGGACGGGATGACTGACACTGCTGTGTCCAGATCATGGGTAAGCTCATCTCCCATGAAGACCACTGCTGGCTGCACTGAGCCTTACGCTAAAACTTACATGGTCTATTCTTCTCACAACACATGAGTGTGCCTTAACATAAAACAGAGTGGAATGCAGAGTACAACATCCACATAAACTTACATGGTCTATTCTTCTCACAACACATGAGTGTGCCTTAACATAAAACAGAGTGGAATGCACAGTACAACATCCACATCATCAAACTATTGCATACACTAGCATTCTACACTAGCAACATAATTCTATTACAGCAGTTAGAATTGGCTCATAGTATCTTACTACTTGGAAACATAACTCAAAGTTTCACATAAATACTTAATAAATTAAATTTTTCATTTAAAATTATTGAAAAACCTTCTAAATGAATGTCTGGATGACACTAGCCAGTGATCAGTTTTTTACACTTTTAGCACATTTTTTAAAAGACATGGTTCCACCTTGTAGCATGAATCTGGTTCACATGAGCATATTGGGTAAAATTTTGCTGCATGTCTACTTGTGAAATGTGACAGTCGCATGTGTCACTATTAAAACCTCAAGGACATCTTGAATGGAAAAACGTCCTCCACACATAAAACAAATGATGGACATCACTAGGAAATTAGATTCTAAAACGTAGACAGAACTTTGTATGAAAGAAAACTTGAAGGGAAATATGTTCTAAATATGTGCACTTGCAATTTTCCACATCAAAAAGGAAACCTGTGACTTTTGCTACTTTCAATCCTGACTTTTCAAATCAGATGTATACCTGTGAAGGGTTTTTCCTCTTAGAAAGGTACCATGAGAAAAAATGGACCACAGTGGCACCAGAGGGTAAAGACAGGCCAGGGTGAGGGGGATCATACCTGTGGAGCTTCAGGAGTGACAGCTGCCATCCTCGGGGGAGAGGACGGTGTTGACTTTCCCCAGGGTCCCGTGTCAGGGGGTCCTCAGCATCTGCTGGCTTCCTTCAGTCACAGGAAGTCCAGGAGAGAGAATAAGGGATGGTGATGGTGGAGTGCTTTGGTTTGTTAATTCAGTATTTCTAGGTACGGTATTTTTCATTTTCACCCTCGTTATGTGAGCCTGCCAGGGACAGCGTGCATGGACTCCCCTTGCATGGTGCTCCTTTCAGCTGTCTCTAGAGACGGCTAATGCTGCAGTGTGGACATCCACGAGTTAAAGGGACACCAGTGGGGGCCTTTGGCTTCTTAGCGGCATCCCCCTGGAGCAGACTGGGATCCCTGCAGCTCTTTCCTGCTCTCTTCTGCTTCTCAGCCATGGAGTGAGGACTTCCCTCGGCCGTGCACTTGGCCATGAGGTGCTGCCTCATCTTGGCCCAAGAGCAACGAGGCCAATCGACCATGGGTCGAAACCTCCAAAAGTATAAGCCCAAATCAACCTTTTCTCTTTATCATCTCATTATCTCAATTATTTCACTGCAGCAATGGAAAGTTGACCGGCACGGCGAATGATCACAATACCTTCAATTTCAGAAGCAACATGATGTACTTCTGAAACTTCCACCTGCTACAGCTGCTTCCTAAATGGGTCAGAGCTCAGTCTCTTCTTTAAATTCTCATGCAAATCTCTAAGAAGAGAATCTCCATTTACTCAAAATAATAGAGACAATTTTTCCTAGATTGTTTAATATTTCTTGAGTTTCCTCGTAGATATTGTATTGCACACTACTCCAGTATCAGAGTGGAACAGAGTGTAATCCTCAGCATGTTGCTAAGGGAGTTGCAAGACCTACCTCCAGTGAGGCACAGTGGCACACGCCTGCAATCCCAGCAACATGGGATGCCAAGGCAGGAGGATCCTGAGTTCAAAGCCAGCCTCAGCAACAGCAAGGCACTAAGCAACTCAGTGAGACCCTGTCTCTAAATAAAATACAAAATAGAGCTGGGGATGTGTCTCAGTGGCTGAGTGTCCCTGAGTTCAATCCCTGGTACCAATAGGAAAAAAAAAAAAAACCTGCCTCCCTCCACAGCAGACACTGACTGTGATTGCGGGTGGGATTAATGTCCCAGGGAAGTTCCTTCAGCATACCCCAGCTGACTGAAGTGACCCATGACATTCTTCATCAAGAAGTAATGCAGATTCAGAGTTGAAGGTTGATACCCCAACAGGCTGCAGAACTTCCTTGTGATAGATGCTTCAGGCCACCACGAGAGCACACATCATGATCAGCTGGTCATGTGAGACGTGGTCCACAGCGTGATGCCTAACCCCATGAAGAGCACAGGGGTGGCGCTCTCCGGAGGACCAGTCTTGTCACCTGTGACACTCCACTCTGCACCCAGGGCAGTTCCCCGGGTGTTCGTATTGAAGTCCTTTGGTTTGGGCTGCGGCTTAGCCACCGCTGGGGGGCTCAGGAAGCACTCTTTTGTCTTCTTAGAGCTTTCCCCCTTCTTTGGTCTTCTGTAGAGAAGGAGACTAAGTGGGGGGTGTGCTCTTTAAAAACACCTGTTCATTTTCCTGAAAGATGGTCCTTATGACCCCAAGCTTTCTCTCCTAATGACTGGAAATGGAGCGCCCCCTCCCCTGGTTCTCAGGTCGGGTCTTCACGCTCTGGGCTTGGTGCTCTTGCGGCTCCCTTCAGGGCCTTCGCTGCTGTTTGTAAGTGAGACCCCGCTGGACAGAGCTTTAATAGGAATCTAAGGGACACTCACTCCAGAGCAGGGCTCTTTCCACACGGGCCAGGTGAGACTTCTGGGCCTTCCCTTCAGCGCTAAGGGACAGAAAGGCTGGGTCCTCACGGCAGGCTCTCGCCCTCTCTGCCCTGAGCCTCTGCTGTCCTCATTGGCACCTTGCTCCCCTTCCCCCAGGAGCTCCCTAGGCATGGGCCTGGGGGACAGGGCCTGTCCTGTTCCTAGTCCTGGTTAGGACCCATGACAACACGTGACTGCCCGGAAATGCCAACAGGTAAAGGACCCTAAAACTCACGGCACGTGGAATGCTATTGGAGATGATCAGAGCTGCACCAACACCTTCCCTGTGTCTGTGGGAACCTGGCCCATGTGTACAGAGGAGGTTGTGCATGATTGGGAGGGAGATGAGACCCTTGGGACAGAGTGGATTATGATAAAAAAGTGAGTACACCAGTTTCTAAGAACTTTAATTGGAGGCAAATCCAAAGCCTCCTGATTGCTGAGTCAGGCTAAGAAGCTGGGAGCCAAGGACAACTGAAGGTCTGTTCCACAGGACGCTCTCTCACTGTCTACCCCGGGCCAGCAGAGGCCCATCACCTCTGGACAGTGACTGATCCCTGATTAGTAGCTGCCATGTTCTGAATGTCTGTGTTCCCACAAATCCACACATTGCAGTCTGAACCTGAGAGGTGAAAGAACCAGGAGGTGAGCTTTGGGGAGGTGAGTGGGTCATGAGGGCGGAACCCTTCTGAGATCAGAGAGCTGGCTCAGCCTCCTAGGCCCAAGTCTGAGGCCCAAGACACTAATAAATGAAGACTGAGGAAGCAGAGGGTCCCCACGGAGACTTCCTCCTGCTTCAACTTGGCCGGGTATCTCTGGGCTTTGAGCTGCACCTATGAGAATACAATATATACATCTGAGTGGGATCCTGCTTTCCAAACTCCGCCCCTGAGGAAAGCCATCTTCTGCTGCAGTTGAGCCAGCAGCTCCTCCCCTGGCCTGGCTCTGGCTTGGTTGAGGCCACGCCCCTCAAGGTCCCATTTTTGGGGATCAGCACCCTTTCTTTTCACCGGTGGGGGATTTGCCTTGTTCAGGGACCGGAGCAGGCTGCATGTGCCACTCTGCCCACCTGCTGTTCTTGGCCTCTTTCCTCATTCTCCATAGCTAAAGGCATCGTGGTCCTTCACAACCTGGTTTCCCTTGAGAACTTTCCTTGGAAGGGGACAAATATCCTTTCAGATGTATCACATCATAAAGTTCGTTTTGTCTGTTCTTTAATTTGTTTATTAATGCTTCAGAACATTTTTATTTTATGCTTTGATAAACACAAGGAATAAAATTGAGCACAAATCAACCCATCGCTGCCGTCAAGGAGCTCAGCAGCCCTAAGGGGACAACAGTTCAGAAGACAGCGTCTGGCAGCCCGCGGTGGCAGTGGTACTGGTTCTGATTAACTGTGAGTGGAAAATGCCATGGTGCCTTCTCTGCTGTCTGTCACCCGGGCTTCTGTTTGCCTTTTTATTCTAAACTTCTCTTGTTAGATTCTTAAAGGGCCCCAAAGTGACACGAGCAACAAGAGCTGCCATAGTGGCAGCAATATGAACAGCTATGCTGCTACTGCTAAGAGCAAGACGGGAGGACAGCAAGGGGACAAGAAGACTGAGCCGGCAACGTCCACCACAGGCCCCCCCAGACCTGGAGCTCTGCATCTCTGCTGCTAATCCTCACCACAATCCCACACCCTCATCTTCATTTTGCAAATACCAGGTCTGAGAGTCAGAGACCTGGCCCAAGACCCGCTGTGCAAAAGTGTCAAGTAGCAGAACACGGATAACAATTCAGATTTATCAGACTCCATGGGCAGAGGTCTTTCTACTCTAACAAACCGCAAAATTAGCAATTATCAAAATTGAAAGACTCTTCTAGAATCTAGAAACCTTAATGCTAAATTAAGACACCTGAGGAGTCAATGTACTAAGATTCCTGGTGGTTTTCCTGACATTCCTGCTTTGGGCACGCAGACTCCAGGACCTTATTCTCACTTGGAAATGTGCACAGAAAGTACTTTCAAGGGCTTCATCTTTTACAATCTATTAACTTTTGAATAACTTTGCCAAATTCCAGTCCTGCAATGCTGTGGATTTTATTTGTAGTAATGGAAAATGGCTTGTCAGAGCCCTGCTTCTTCCCCAGCCACCCCAGACAGCAGGGGACAGTAAATCAAGCCCCCTGGGGATTGCAATCGTGTCTGGGCAGAGGCACATCTGCCCCAGCTGAGTCCCCGCTCTGACTGAGTGGACTTGCCTTGTAGTTTATGTCGTTTTTAGCCCTTGGCACGGTAAAAACTGAGCAGCCATTTTAAAGCTTTCACTGTGCCCAAATCCTCCAGGATTTAGTAACTCCAGGCAGTAAATAAGCTGGGAACCTCTTTGCAGACTAGTTGACATCCACACTTATTCATTCAGCAAACATTTATAGGGGTCCTAAAACACACCAGCCTCCTGGGAGGTGGAGGAGCGAGGGGAGGTGCCAAGGGCAGAGAGAGCAGCAGACGACGTGAAAAGACGCCTCGCGCCCGACCTTGGCTTTGTGCTCTCTCCCTCCAGCTTCCACTATGTTTCTATAAAAAAATAAAATAAATTTCTCCCCAAACAAAAGATGCTATAAAAAAGATGGAGGTTGGCATTTGAAGTGCAGATGTGATGGCAAGCCACCCCAGACTTTGGCCCCTTACCATCTACCCATCCACTGCCTGTCCAGGGACAGTGCTGGGCACAGCAGAAAAAACGAGGGAACACTGCATTCCAGGAGGGACCACTCCAAACTCTCCTAGCAAACCCGGCACTCGAGAGCACCATGCCATGCAGAGGGAAAACAGAAGCTGAAGAGACTGGTGGCAAAGACACAGAGCAGCATGTGGTCCCCGGAGACCAGGAGGGGTCAGGGGAGGACAGAGAAGGGCCATCAAAGAGAACAGCCAGGTAGGACCCGTAAGTGCTAGGATTCCATAGCTCAGTGGATGAGTGGAGTGCACAGCCCTTCACTGTGTCTTCCAAAATAACAAGACGACATAAAATTTGATAAATATTTAAGGAGATTGAGGTACTAATAACTCTAATTCAACTATCATTCATCCTAAACATCCTTTCAAATATCACACTGTACTCCATAAATATGTGTGATTATTATGTATCATTTAAAATATAAGTACACTAAAAATCTTCTTTACAACAAAGGAAACCATCAATAGAATGAGAACATGATCTATAACTGTACATCTGTAAGGGTTAAGGGTTAGTATCCAGAATATACAAGGACCTCAAACAACTTAATAGCAAAAAATTTTAAAAATAATAGATTAAAAAATCACAGATATTCTAATTAAAATGGTCAAAAGCACTGAATGGACATTTCTTAAAAGAAGACACAAAAGTGGCCGAAAGGTATATAAAAATGATCCACATCACTAATCAGGTAAATGCTAATCAAAGCCACAGTGAGGTCATCCTCTGCAGTTAGAAAGACTTCAACCCACGCGAGGAAGGGTACTAGAGGATGGCAGGGTTGGTGGGAATGGGGCCCTTGCCCTGATGGTGGGAGTACATAGGGAGGCTCCCCCAAACCTAAGGCTGGGTCTGCTGTGTAATCCAGAGGGCCCACCACTCCTGTGTGGCCGCAGTAAGGCAGCCAGTACGTTGACGAGTCACCTGGCCTCCCATGAGCATTCACCATAGAAAAGGAATGGAAATAACTGGAGTGTCCCTCAGCAGGTGGACAACTAAGGACACATGGTATGTGTACACCCTGCAGCATGATTCAGGCGAGACAGGATGAAATCCTCTCATTTGTAACATTGTAAATATATCTGAGGTCACTGTGTGAAGTGAAAAAGAAGCAGACAAAGGGGACAAGGACCTTATACAGCAGGTGGCAATAGGACGGGCTCTGAGAGGCTGGAGTATGGAAGGCGAGGTCTGATCAGGCCCCAGCTACCCCGGGGACAAGGGAGCCATTGCTGGGGCTCTTCTGAATGTGGGGTGGCCCTAGGACCTGGAAATGTGCTCTGAGCTCCCAGGAATCTGGAAGGAAGGATTTGGAGTGCTATCACCACAACCAAGTGATCAATGTTTGAGGAGAAAGGTGTGTGTGCCCTGATGTAATCACTGCACAATGTATACAAGTAGTGGAACATCACATTGTTCCCCATACACATGATTTTTTTGTCAATTAAAACTTAATTAACTATCAAATGTAAGAAAACAAAGAAGCAAGTTCCTAGAGGTGTTTGCCTTCAAACAAGTGCAAGTTAACCTGCAGGTGACCTGTCTCTCACCAAAGCCTGGGCCCCAGCATGCTAAGAGCCATAGCCAAGTAGTAAGATGCCTGGCATTTTTGGTTGAAAGGTGACGCCAGCAAGCCATTGAGATGATATGATTATGTTAAGATTTGCATTCAAATGGATATTAGACCCCTGCTGTCCGCCTCAGCCTGCTACTTTGGAGCTCTAGCTGGACTCCCAGAGAGTTCCCATTGGTTGGGAAAGTGCGGTAGGAGGGAATTCCGGAGGAGGGATTTCCTGTCGGGGTAGTGTGGCCCGGGAGAATGCCGTGTGTGTGTGCGTGTGTGTGCGTGTGTGTGTGTGTGTGTGTGTGTGTGTGTGTGTGTTTCGGCATATTTCCCGGGAGAGTGCGTGGCATTGGCGGGAGTTTCAGAAATAAAGTTTGCTCCTGCTTGAGTGGCTCGTGATTTTGTGCCCAGGCAGACTGCAGCACCAGCAGACTATGGCAAATGAGGCCCAAGCTGACCTCTTTCAGGAAAGAAGGAAGGAGGAGGGACTGCAGGGCCGCTGGGGTGTCCACTAGTGTCTATGGTATGGCTGACATTTCCATGCGTGTTTGCTGAGTTAATTCTCTCAATAAGACACGAAGGTGTGTAGCACACTCCCCAGATCTGCGGATGAGGATGCCTGGGCCAGGAGGGTGGATGACTCACCTATGACCTCAGCACAGGCCTGTCCAACCCCTTGGTGCACTCCTCCAGTGTGGGACCTAGTTGTGTTCTCTGGCTGTGTGTGTGTGTGTGTGTGTGTGTGTGTGAGAGAGAGAGAGAGAGTGCCCCATCCCTGACGAAACAAGAGAAGTCAAACAAGAAAACAAACCAGAGTCCCTCAGCGTCTGCTGCTACATTATGCAGAACATTTCTATTTTGTGGAGTGTGTTTACTTCTGTCTCAAATGACACCTGAGCTCAGAGACACTGTGAAGTGACCCTATACCTTTTTTACTTTGGGTAAAAAACCACCACAACAAAAAAGGTGTACAGTGATGGCAAAAGCCTGAGAGAGTTTGTGTTTAGGCCCTTAGGGACCATGAGTTCAATCCTCCCTTACCAAAGTGAAGAGGTCTCCTCCCCAGAAACACTTGCAGGACACTTTCAGAGGTTGGAGAGGCTGACAAGTGACAAGTGACTTCTGCCTGCCTTGGTCAGCAATACTGCTTTTTATTTATAAGATAATTTTTATTTGCCTGTGATATTTATAAGCTGTGTTAATATGATTAGTACTTAAATTGAGACTTAATATATTTACCTACAAAATTCCCCTGCAGACTACAAGGATGTGCCTTTGATTTTTTAACTTTCAAGAAATTTATAAAACTCCTTTTTAAAATGCAACCAACTGTGCAGTGCAGTACAAACAAAAGCAAATTCCCACTTACGGATGTGGATTTTCCAGCATAATTTATTATACAGCTATTTACAGCTCATTCTGAGCCTTTTATGCATGTTGTATAATTTTCTTTTTGTTAAATTTTAGTAAGGTCCTGAAAGGAAAAGATGAAAGGTAGAGTTTAATCAGGTTCTCTGGCTGTAAAGTTTCCTCATGAGGTGAGAAGCTCTAGCACTGTTTATTTAAAAAAAAAAAAAAAAAAAAAAAGTTGTTAAAGACTTGGGAAGGCATTTGGGAGAAAAGTGTAAATAAATGCTGAGCATGAAAAAGTATTCTGTTTAACAAAACACAACTTCGGTGTGTGGAAAATTATCTTTTATGTACTGGGAATATTTTTCTTTTTCTTTTACTAGATAATGATTCTCAGTTCTTATCCATCCCAGTAAAGGAGGTACCCATTGCTTTCAAAGGCCGGGGAGTGACTGGGGGTGTGTCTGATGGCATTCTTCTGGTGCCTGTCCACCCTGTGCCACGGATTCCCCCCAGGCCCAGCGCCCTCCATCCCTGGCTGTGCTGGCGGAATTCTGCTGGTTCAGGCTGGTGACGATGGATCATGGGCACAAGTAACCTAGACAACAGCAGCTTTGGCTTTTATGCCCCTTTGGGAGGCTGGCCTCGGTAAACTGCTTGTCACGTCTTGGGATTCTGCAAACCAAACGCTTCCTCGTGGTGGAGCAAGGGCTCTGGGGTGTGTGGAAACACCCCAAAGTCAATGGAGGACAAGTTGGTCCAGGAGCAGCGAATGCTCCTCATTAGGATTTGGAAAGGAGTAGGAGAGAGGTTTCAGGGGGCAAGAGAGGGTCGGGGGAGCTGTTTCCATGCCTCCTCTGCATAAGGTAAGTGCTACTTTTCCGGGGGTGGGGGGGGGACGTGCTTCTCTCCAGAGGCTGGTTGCTGACATGGTGATGGGGGCACTGCACACATCTCCGCACAGAGAAAAGCAAAGGTCTTCACATCCAGATCTCACACTCTTTTAATTGCTTCTGAAATGCCAGCTACCCAGTTGCCAAGCCAGGACGCAGGCCTGGACCCCGTTGCCACGGCAATCCTCTTGCTACCAGTGATTCCTCCACCCAGAATAAACTCTCCAACCAGGAGTGTTATTAGGCAGACCTGCAAGGTTTGGAGGAAGACAGATCTCCTTTGAAATGTTGAACTTTCTGCAACATTTTCATCCAATTTAGATGAAAGGTCAGGACAATGTTGCCTCCTTTTTTATGATTATTTTTTTTAGTATCTCTCCCTGAGGAGCTCACACGTAGCCAAACACAAAAAGCAGTGAAGACCAACTAAATGCCACCATAACGCAATGACAGCCACCATGCTGATGGCAGGTGGGCTGACGGAGCTGGCACTCTGACGACCACCATGTGCCAGGCTTTGAACAGGGGTGGCCTCTTGCTTTTGTCCTCAGAAGGCCCCTAGGAGACAGGGATGATTGGTCTCCCTGTTCTTCAGCTGAGGAGTTTGGAGTTTGGATTAGGTATCCAAGGTCCCATAACTCCTAGGTAATAGTGTGTCAGTAGAATCGGGGCTTTCGGATGACAGGCCTCCACCCTAAAGGCTGCACACCCCTGCGTTGAGGGATTGAGTGACCAGCCGCGTCTCAGGCGCAGATTCCCACCGCCTCACCGCTTTCCTGAGGGGACTCTGCAGCTGGGTTTCCTGTGTGTCACAGAGCTGCCAGAGGCACTCGATTGTCTTAGACCTTGTCATCACTCCCTGTCAGCTTCTCGGGGACACCTAGTTTTCGCAGGAAAGCTTTGTGTCTCATGAGTTGTGAGGTGTTGTTCTCGGACATCATCTCATTGTGTTGGCCTGATGCTTTCAAGTCCTCCCCCTGCCCTCTGTGGTTCTCTGTGTGCGGAAGGAGGAAAAGTCAGGGGAAAATCAGGAAAGAAAAGAGAAACGAAACCTAGCCCCCATCTTCTTATCCTGAGGTCTCAGCACAGTCTCCATGGCATCAGGAGGATATGCCACTGTGGTTGTTGCCCGGGAGGGACTTTAAGACTGGGGCCTAAACATCTGGCTCAACATCGTGGGAGAAACTCGGCTGAGCAGAGGTCCCACTCACATATGTCTGACCATGCATGGAGAGCACCCAGGCAGGCTGTCAGGAAACATCCGGCCAGGTGCACAGTCGGTTAAAAGACCAGGAAAGTAGGTTAGCACCTACTGCTCCGAGGCTGCAGAGCCAGCTCAAAAGGCCAGACCTCATTTTCAGAGGAAATAATTAATGAACAATTGTTTAGGAGGTCAATCACATGTTCAAAGAAGGATTTTAGGAAGAACAGTTCCTAGCTCAAAGAGCACAGGGCTAGCTGGGAAAGCAGGCCCCCTGTGCTCACCCAGCTTGGACACTTCTGTCCTTGTGACCAGCAGGCAAGCTCCTTGGCTGGTCCACCCCAGCCTTCTCATGTGCAGATGAAGGAAAATGTGGGCACACAGCCCCCGGGGGGGACTCTGGGTCAGCTGCTGCCATCAGCAGCCTGGGACTCTGTTCTAGGATGCAGTCACGGTGAACCATCCCATTCCCCATGCTCTCTCATGGAAGCTTCTCCATGTGTGGATATTTGCATTTCACACAGCGCATCTCAACCAGGGGAGGGACTGGCACTGTCTGTTACAGAGGCTCTGCTTTCTGCTAGCAAAGACCATGGTCTCCCTGGCCATTCTCACTGCAGCTCTGGACTTCATCACAAGTACGTTTAATGAAGAAGTGTACAGAAGGTGAATCAGACAAAAGACCAAGAAATAAGCCACACGTAGTCAATGAATGGATTCCCTAATTGGGCTGCTAAAGTATCTAAGGAATAAAGAAAGGCCTGAATTAGCTCACAGGCAAGAAAGAAGGCCAAAGAAGAAGGACAGACATCTGTAGGGGTGGGCTGTGTATGGCAGATGGCGAGGAGGGTCGAACACTGCAAACCAAAAAATACGCACATAAATAAATTCCTGCATGGCTAGGAAACTGACAGCAGAAGGCAGCCCTGTAGTATCAGCATGTAGAGTTAGATCAGCAAGAAATTAAAATTTTTTTTCCAACATGCAATTCAGTTCTCTCCATTAATTGGCTATAGAACCACAGCAGCCTGTCCACTACTTCTCTTCAAAATGCACCTTTCTCGTAAGAAGCAATTGGTCTAGTATTGTGTAATTGATTTTTGTCATTTTGTTATTTGTTATTAGAGGTCTTTGTTATCTCTATAGTAGAATAATTTCCATAGGTTTCAACACTGATCATTATTGTCTTGATTATGTTTGACTTTTCTGCTATTTAGTAAATGTTTTTTAAGTTTAAAGATGAGAAAGGTGAAGCTCTCCATAAACACCCCAAACAGAAGACACTAATTTCTCACATTTAATTAAAATGTTCTAAATCCAGTTCCCAAATTCTAGATAAAATGACATATTTGAGCTTTATCAGATGAACACTTTTCCCATTAGAGAATTATCAAATATGCCATTATGAATTTATTTTAAATTGTGCTTTGTTTGTAGTCATACATTATGTGTAATTTAGAATGTTTATGATAGCATGAATAGGCTTCAATAAAAACTTTATCCCCCACTCATAATTTTACTGTAACTCTCTACATAATTTGACAAACTCTGGGCTCCAGGCAGGTGGACCCTCATCCCCGCCCCCCACGCCTACCCCCCATATGCTCCACAGGCTAGGAACCGGGGGCTTGCTGTGCCCGCCTCCAATGTGGTCTCTGACTGCTGGTCTGTGACATTACACTGAACCCAAGGAATCCTGGAAGTTAAGTCTAAACCAGGACCTTCAGCTGAATCTTAATGATGGAGCTGAAAACCCACAAATATGTCTCCCAAACACAAGCTAAATGAAACCTCAGCTCAATTGGTCCTTTGCTCTGTCTTCAAACATCCTGCACTAACTGCATGGGGTTTGGGGTAGCCAAGGAGAGAGAGGTCAGGATGGAAAATGAGGGGGTTTGAGTCATGCCCAGCTTTCATATCCTAATATTTCAAAAGTTACAGGAACATATGGCTATGAAGGTACACTGCTGGAGCCTCACCCAGGACTGCAAATGAGGGGCCATAGCAGGCTACTAAATCAACCCCGGAGACCACCCACTTTGAACTTGATGCCCTGGAACCAGAAGGGTATCCATTCTGTCAACACAGCAGAAGCCCAGAAAGGAGGAAGTGGAGTTGGCTAGTGACTTCATCAACGGATTTTCTGGTCTATTTACAACAAAATAAAATATCTTAAGTTGCATAAAATATTCAGAAGAGGAAGACCAACTCTATTAGAATTATTAGAAATTTATGTATTATTCATCTAAAATTCAGAGAAAGAATTTTGAGTTGCTAGTCTTAGATCATTTTATTTTTAAGTATTTTAAAGAGGGAAAAAACCTATTATTTTTATTCATGGAAAATAAAGGAATCAGGCTGGGGATGGAGCTCAGTGGTCTACTTAGCATGCCAAGGACCTGGGGTCAACCCAGCATTAAAATAGAAAGAAAGAAAGAAATGCAGGCAGGCAGGCAATCAAGGACACAGCTATATAGATCCTGACCTGTGGATTCTGATGCACACCCTGTGATGCCCATGTTGAGCCTGCACTACAAAGGAATGATCTTGTTTTACACAAATGCACATCTTGAAGGGGCAAAGTCCTGAAGGATTGATGTGTTGCATTATGAAAATATGAGCATGGTTTACTCTGGAGTGAACTTTGCTTTGAAAACAGCCTGAACAGTATGTTGTTTTAGAGTCTGTTGGGGCTTCAGATCCAATTTGGTCTTTTTTTCTTTGCTTTTTAAAATCTAATGAGCAACCGTGCAATATACACAATAGTCGGAACAAAAAAATAAATTGGTCTTTTCGCTTTGCTACCTCTCCCCAACTCTCATCCCGTCATGTCTTCCTGCAGAAGCAGGGAACCCCTTTTGTGGCCATCATCACCCTGCTGTTACCCCACCACACCCAGCTGACCTCTGGGATAGGCAACCATGAGAAGACCTCTGCCAGATGTGGAACCAAGATGGCGCACGTAGTGATTCTGGTGGCAGAAACATTTTTAGCTGAGATGTTCACACCTCACTTACTGTGGCCAACATGAGGATGACATTCCCTTCACATAGGGGGAATAAAAAGGGGTGCAGAGCCATGTGAATAAAAATATCCAAATACCCGCTACCTGCTAACCCTGACACACACCCACACCAAATGGTTTCTGGTTATGCACAAAAGTTTAATTTCACCAGAAGAAGTATCGCCATGGTTAAGTCTGCACCCACACACTGAAGGGAAGTATCGCTCAATAGCGAGTAAACCATTTGATGAGTAAATGAGGAAGAACTGGATGAATCCTAGGTGGGTAAAAGATTTAGAGTTTTCAATTTCTGAATTTTAAAAAATGTGAAAGAAAATAAAAACAATCCGAGTTGATGTTGGGATGCAGCTATCAGGGTAAAACCATTTCCCTCTGAGGTTTTCATGCAGAAATACAGCGTTGGCACAAGGAGGCCATGGCTGCTCTCTTCTTCCTCTACTGTGGCAATTCTGTTTCTAGCACTGAAGGCAGCCTCGGGCAGAGACCGGGTGGAAAGGACCCAGCAAGAAGCAGGCTGGCGAATGGCAGAAATGCACCTTCTGTCTCCATAAATGTGCAAGAACGTCACAAAAAAAAAAAAAAAAAAAAAAAAAAAAAAAAAAGACATTTTGACTCATTTTTATTGTGGCTTCAGCAGAACAACCACCAAAGGCTAAAAAAAAAAAAAAAAAAGTCATGGCAGCAGAGCCCTAGTGAGCACGAAGGGCCCAGCCCTCACAGTGAGGAGGACCCACGTCTCCTCTGCTGGTCCCTGCTCCCTGTACAGGTCCAGGGGCCGCAGGCTCTGACAGATCCTGAGAAAGTGGACTCTGGAACTTCCCACCCTGAGCATCAGGCTTCTCACCGTTGGTCGGCTGAAGCTCCTTACTTGAAGGAATTTCAAAGCAAATGTAATAAAAATCGTAACACATAGTAAGCAATCCTCATTTATCATTATTTCTCATCATAAAGAAATAAATGTACACAAGGCAATTTACTGGCCTGTCACTCAGCTTTAACAATTTCGTCCTTAATTCCTGGGACCTAAGGAATGAAAATACCACGTTCCCTGGGAGCTCCATCCTGTTTCGGTCCTCTTTCCTCAAGTGACCTTCACCGTCCTTCAAGTGCACTAGACACCTGACTGTCAGAGGGGACTCCAGTGACACACACTGTTGGTTTACCTCTCATTACCAAGGCCTGGATACTAGCATGGTGGCAGGGTTTCCTTACGTCCTAATGAACGTCACTGCTGCATTTCCCTCTCAGACCACTTGTTCTCGGTATTTTAATTTGTCATGTTGAAAGCAAAGCATTGTTCACACCACAGATTATTTAAATAATAAACAACAGGGGATAAAAGTATGTTGGGATTCTTAGATTCTGAATATACAAGATTTTAGATCCATCATAAAGATCCACAAAAATCATGGTAGAATTTGTGAATATGATCAAAATAAATGCATCCTCTGAATTCTAATGTGCTAGAGGTCATGGACTTTAACATTTGCCTCAAGGATTGGCCTGTAGGACCCTTGAGAAGCGGTATGTGACAAGAACAGTAACTTATTTCACAAAGCAGGCTCCGTTGAGTGAGTTCCATCTTCCATACCTCCATGCCCAGTGGGTGTGGAAGATGGGACTGTTAGAAATGCAGTGGGTGTGCACAGTGGGAACCTGCTGGGAGTGCAGAATCCCAGCTCCTGTCCCAGACCTACAGAATGAAGATCCACTGCTAACCCGCTGCTAACCCAGGTGCCTGGTGCAGATTAAGTTTTGAGAAGCCGCCTGCAAACTACCAACTGAACCACAGTGAATGTAGGACCACAGCTTCATCCACCCATTCACTCTTCTTTGGGTTAAAGTTAGAGGTATTTAGCATATGCACAGAAAAAAATTCTATGTGAAGGGAAAATCTGAAGCAGGTATAGAAAATGTTTTGTCTCTACTTAGTCATTATTATTTGTAAGTTGAAACTCTCATGTTAAGGTTGCTTCTGTGGAAGAGATCAAAGTGAAAGACGTACAATATTAAAATGGAATTCCTTTCGTGTTGATAGTCAGGTTGGTTTTATCAATGACTTCGCTGCGAAAATGACACAAGGAAGAAAGACAAACAAACCTGTGATCCACTAAGTGGCATCTCAGAAATGCCAAAATACAGAAGTCTTCGAAAATCCTCCTGCAGCGCCTTTTGATATGGCCGATGATTTCAATTATAATTCTAATTTTGTTGTCTGCTTTTCCAAGGGATGTGTGTCTATCAGAACTGTCTAAGTGAATCTGGAAATAAATTTCAAGAGCAGGTGATACCAGTAGCTGCCTTCTCTGGAGCTCAGGGAGAATCCTTTCGTCCCTGCCTACACTGGCTGGGGTCTGTGTCTGAGCGGTTTCTCATGATGTCAGTGTTAAAACAACACTGGATGCATTTGGAGTCTGTATCACAGCATCTCTAGAGCCTGCAGGTAATGTTACTGCCTGAAAAGAAACACATCACCAAATGTAGTTAAACTCGGGGCATTTCAGTCCCATAGAAATTTAAAAGGAATGCTAAGGACTGGAAGAAGCCTTGCATTTTTGAAGAGGAACATTGTCTGGTGAGTATATTTGCATTACAATGCTGAAAACTAAATGGCCCAAACAAACAGCCCCTGGGAAAAGCTGGGGTGGAAGTTATCACCACCAAGCCCAGGAAGAGGTTTCTTCCAGGCAGCAACCTGTGCTCTCTCAAGAAGGGCCAGAGTAGGTGCTTCCAAATGACCGTCATCAGGGGCTCAGCCATGACTGCTACCCAGAGGGACTGCTAATCTGTGGGTCAGTCTCTGAATAGTCACATGCTGGGAGCACTTTATAAATGGTCAGTCTGACTTACACATGAACCCTTAGTAAGTTTAGTTCATATTAGTTGAAGCTTTCCTTTGGCCTAACCACTTGTTGATGGATAAATAAAAATTTCTCTGGACTCAAGTTTTCAGCACAGACCTTCACAATTCACTCGTGGATAAAATGCTTAGCTCTGAAGGCCTCATGTGACATTATAATCGCTCCAACTCTAAGGACATGTGACAGTGCTCCATGTCATTTCCTGTGTACCCTGACACCTGTTCTACCTACTCGGGCCTCTCCCTCATTCCTCTCCACATCTCTGCAGGCACATCAAAGGTAGAGGCTTGTGAGTCACACAAAGTTTTCTCTCCTTCCCAAGCCCAAGGGTGCATCCCTGGTAAACTGTGCTGAAAACATGGAATTAAACTAGACCTCGGAGACTGGACCATACCAGGTTGGAACTTTTATGGTGATTCAATGACACAGATTGAGCGGGGACACACCTCACAGACGAGGGTGCCCAGCGAAGTCAGCTTCTATGATCTCTTCATCAACCATTTTAAGCCAGGCTGAGGAAGGAATTTGGGAATAAAGGGAGAGTCCCAGAGTCTCAAAAGAAGTACCCAGAGGCACTGAGAGGCAGGAGCGCCCAGGAGCTGAGCGCCACTCCTAAGCACACCCTTACCTTCACAGCAGGAGGATAGGGAAAGCCTGGCTCCCTCACATCCAGCCCCTGGCACCACCCCCGTGTAAACACTCCACACCAGTACAGGGCTGTCTGTCCCCTGAGACTGCCCCTTACCCACTGAACGGGCATCTGCTTTCCTAAATACCCCCTCTCTGCCCTGACTGCTGTGTGCCCAGATACTTGAGATACTTTCCCAACTCATGAGCCAAGAACCCATCTGCCCCTGAGCTGAGTTTCTTTACAAAGTGCTGGGACCCTCTTGGTCACATCTTTTCCAGTGACAAGTTTAGGGGCTGGGACTCTCTCTTGAGTGGTGAGGGACTCTGCATGCACCTAGCTCAGGGAGCACATTGAAGGAGGGCCGGTGCCATCCCTTGTAGCTTTAATTTTCCCTCTTCCACTTGCTCGCCTGGGTTGGGTGAATTTGTTTGCTGTACTATGAACTATTGATCCCCATTGGTTCGGAGCTGCAAAGCCACTGCCTCTCAGTGGTGTGCCTACAGGACCGACAAGTAGGTTTATGGACACCTGAACTCCCAGGGCCACTGCACCTCTGCAAACAGTGGCCAAGAGATGCATCAGCCTCGGCACCCACTGGCGAGGAATGGATGGGGAAAGGTGGTCCCGTGAACAGTGGCATACTCTGCCACAAGGGGTAAGTCCTGCCATTTGCTACATCATGGAAGGAACTGGAGACCATTATTTGTGTGAGATAAGCCAGGTGCAGAAAGGTGAGGACTACTAGGACCTCACTCCTGGGGAAGCCTACAAACGTCGACGTCCTGGAAAGGGAGACGAGACAGTGGTCTCCAGAGCCTGGGGAGGGCGTGGGGACATCCCTGTTTTGTCACAGCTTGTGGTAAAAACAGCTTGTCATGCTGTATTACACATTTCAAAATCGCTGGAGGAGAGGCTTTTGGATGTTCCAAACACAGAGAAATGATAAATGCTTGAGTATGGAAATGTGGTTTACCTGGATTTGGTCATGACGCAGTGTTGGAATCCCATAAATATGCACAATTAGAATGTGCCAATTAAAATAAGAAATGGGCTTCAAGAGGTGTTATATTTTCTATCTGTATTCAGAGTAGCTAGCTCAATTATTTGTAATCAAAGGAAAACAACAACATTAATATCTATTTTCAGGCAATGGTAGCAAACATTACTTTTTGACAATGTTATTATTCTCAGATTTGAAAATGAGTCTTTAGACCTTGTCAGGTATCATTTCATGTCATATTTTTCTCAGAGCAGGTTTTAAAAAGATGATTCTTTTTATGCTAATTGGTAAATTATGCTAATTAGTAAATGAAGATAGAATTCTTGTTCATTGAAATCTTATAGTATTTCTTCACTGATTAACCTCAAGGATTAAAAAAATATGCAAACTATCTTTAAAAATTTTTATATTTAATTTAGTATTCTCAAACATTAAGGTTGAACTGGATTTATTAACTGTAATCTAATGGTTTAGCGTATTCAAAAATTCAAATTGAAATCTGCCAAATTCTCCTTCAACCATTTCAAATCAGGTGTATTTAAAACACATTGGTTGTTTTAAACAGCAATCCTTCATAACAAACAATTGTTATATTGAGTTGCTTACTTAAAATTGACTTTTTAATACAAACCTACCTATTTTTTGGTTATTAGATTCTTGATAAAGGTATAAAAATTCCATATCAAATCTTAACTCAGACTAAAACTTTAAAAGCATATTTATCTATGTAGATAGCTTCTAATCAATAGGGCTTTACTTTTGTATACATACTAAGTGATAGGTGTTAGTTTTCTAAGCAAGTTTAAGCTCCCAGATAGAACCATTTGTTTTCCTCTGGGAAGAAAATTAAAGGTGTTTTATTTTTTAAAAAATTCTTGTCTTTATTAGCATTATCATAACCTAGTGGATTATCACTGTCTTAATTTCTGAAAGGCAGAGATGCTGGGCCCTACGGTTAAGGTGATCCGTCATCAGCGCGCAGCTTTTGTTAGTAATAGGCCTAGGTGGCTCTGAGGCACAGATGTGTGCAGTGTTGAAAGAGGGCTGTTGGCTGCAGAGGTTGAACACACTCATCTGGAGTTCCGCGCCTGGTTGGGACACAGCCAGGCTACAGGGGTGCACAAGTGTCCCTGCACCTGTGGAAACAGCCGGCATCCCCCGAGGAGTGTGGTGGAACACCGGCACTCAAGAGAGAAAGAGGAGGGAGGGGAGAAGGAGAGATGGAGGAAAGAGGGAAGGAAACGGGGAAACGAGTTTCAGCTTCCACAATTTCTATCTGCTGAGGACTGACCCTGTTTTTGTTCCTTTCAGGGGAGTTAGCACTCAAACATTGGAAATGTATAAGAAGATGCGTTTTTGACTACTGCTATTTGGAGAGCGAGATGTTAGATGCAGTGAGCGGCGGAAAAGCTGCAGAGAAAAAAAGACCTGCTTCCCGAGGGGCTTCTGAGCTGCTTCCTGGTGACAAGCTCCAGCTCTTCGCTGGTCCTCAGGGAAAGTCCTTGAGCAGCCATCTCACCTGCACATTGGTGGCAACTGTAAGGCCTCATCTGTCAACTGCAGTGCCGTCTGGATCTGAGATGCAACCTATGAAGAACCATCTCGCACACTGTAGGACCGTGAGAATGACTACGGCTATGGAGGGAATCCTGCTTCTCCCTCTCCCCCCAGACCCAGGACTGCTTTCCTGACCACGCGGCATTGACCCCTCTCAGGGCCGTTTGCAAGGCTTTTTATCCTGAGTCCTTTGTCTGGATTCTGTCCTGAGAATTGTTCCCCAAAGAACCTTCTAGAGTCTGACTGTGACACCCCAGCAGAGCAGCAGCGCTCCCAGGGACAGGGTCACAGCCTGGCCCAGGCACCCTGGTCTCTTCAGAAAGAGCTCACTAAGAATAGCAACGTGGGCACATGGACCCATTGGCAGGGTCTCAGGCTCTATTTTTAAGTGATGCAGTCTTTCATTATCCCAAAAGACTCATTTTAAGGCAAATGTGGCATTTTCTGCTTAAGAATAAGACGAGACTCGCTCACCGCAGTGTCAGGCTCATTCAGGGATGACGGATGGGTGTCTCCTTCCTCAGATGAGAGCTTACCGAGGCCTAATTTTCTTGTCAGTGAAGGTGAAGGATGCAGCCAACTGAGTGAGGTCATGGATCTATTCCAGTGCTCAGGTGCCTGGTCCAGCACAGACTTCCCAGCCATGGCCACTCAGCGCTGAGCCAGGAGCTGGCTGCATGCAGCTCAGAGGCTCCTGCATGGTTGCACACAGTCCATGGGGTGGTGGCACTTGGACTGTTCCTCCAGAAAGGCTCACAGTGAGACCTCAACCAGGCACTGCGGTGTCTCAGGGGTGACTGTGGGCCTTTCCCCAGAAGAAAGAAGATGCCTGACTGTGGTGCACCCTACAAGCCATATGTAAATATAATGCTGACCAGATTGAAAAAGAGGTGTGTGAAATTCTACTGTAAGAAGCTGAGGATTCGAGTGTGGTTCCAGATCAGAGGGAGGGAGAAGCAGTCCTCAATCCTCCAGAGGGACCTGGTCAGGGTTCCTGGGGACCTGGCCCTGCCTAAGGAGAGCTGACTCCTTGGTCCTGGGCACAATCTGGATTTGGGAATGGCGGGTGCTTCCTGGTCCCTCCCCTATTTAGTAGTTGGAGAGTGATGCTCGTAAGATCACATTACTGACGCATTTCTGCACTTGGTGTGCACAGTGTTAGGACATACCTTCTTCCTAAATAGTGTTAAAAACAGTTGACAACTAATCAGGATGTAGATCACCTTTCATTCCATGAACATTTGTTGAATACTTTGTATATGGCAGGACAATTAGCGTTCTAGGACAAGGTTTCTCTGGGACAGACAATTTATAACATAAACTGGAAAAGTGCAATACTAGTGTATGAAATGGTAACAGGTGTGTTGGAGAAAGTTAAGCAGAAAGAGGGGAGAGAGTGTCTCCACAGGAGGGTGCATTTGCACAACTCAAAGCAGCACTGTGTTCATTCATGTGTGTCTTTATTCATGGTCCTATTATGGTGATTAGATTGTCACCTGCTAGACGACGTGACTACTGTGATTTTTATAATATACTTCTCCCGGAGTTGGCCCTGCCACTGTCCTTTTGCTCTACCTGCAGCTTCGGACTTTGCATGTGCTGTGACACATGATGCTTTCCCACCTACCAACCCCTTGTCTCCAGATGAATGAGGCCCGGGTGTTCCAAGGCCCAAGCCCTTCAAATACTCTTTAAAAGCCTGGGACAAAGGCTTATTTAATAAATAGCATCCAAACCAAGCCAAAGCACCACTTGGAAGTGCCTCCATTCACTGAATGTTCAGGATTATTCTATCAGAATGCACACCAGGGTATTAGCTGTTGTTCTGAGAAAAGAATAATCAATGGCATACAAGCCATTTCTTGCTGAACCTACCATATGCTCTGCCCTCTCCTCACCATGCCGTCTGCTGGCTCTGCTGACAGATTGTTTTCATGGAGTTAAGTCATCCATCTTCCAACCTCCATGGAGGAGTGGGAATAAAAGCAGAGAATTCAGCTGGGCCCTTGTCCCACTGGTAAAGTATTGAGGAGAGCCCACAGACAGGGTAACCGGCAGCACTGCGGCTGGCAGGGCCCTCCCGACTGAGTCCCATCAGCCTGCGAACAAAACATTTAACATGCTTTCTCCTTAATGCAAACAAGGAAAAGAGGCAATTCAAACCTTTAAAAATGTCAAAAGCAGACCAGCCAGTCTCCGTCTCTCTTCTGCAAGAGACACAAAGCCATGGTGTGTGTCGGAAGTGGACGTACACGCAAATTGGGTTCTTAGCATGATTTGTGTCCATTCGCCTAGTTTTAGAATCTGTAACTAAGGATGTCACATTTTATTTGTTGCTACAATGTAATATTCATGGCCAAGTGAGTATGAAAATCTGGAGAATAGGTTGGCTGGGTGTCAGCCTCCAGGTCTGATAATCCTTCTTTGCTATTGCTCATGAAGAGGTTTTATCAAGGAAAAGACCTCAGGATGATTGGGTTCAGGAATCTGAATGGGTTCAGATGGGGAAATCACAGTGATTTTACTGTAAATTATTTATTAGTTGAAATGTCTGAAGAATTTAAAATTTTAATTCAGTTTAATATTCTATGTATAGGGAATGCATATTTCACACCTGAGTTGGAGATATTCAAAAGAATGTTTATAAACTAAAATGAATTTTATGGAATATCATTTATTTCTGGTTAATTATTGAAAAGCTACCCACCACCTACCAACATCTTCACTTCGCTTTCTAAATATGAAGGAAGCTGTATCTCGTGGGCTCAGGTGGAAGGTCGGTTGGTCCATAGCTGCTCCGACCCAGCTCCCTGAAGGTGACCTTCTGCTCCTCTCCCAGTGCCTCAGCTTTCTAATTCACCATCAGCTCTTCTAGTAAGTAATAGGTGCTGGCATTAGTTAAAGGTTGCCTTTGCCACAGGTCCCCACTGTGACCTGCAACACCTGTGTGCCTGTGTGTGTGCGCGCACACACACACACACACACACACACACAGGGCTTCAACTTGCTTCTTCCCTGGGGTCAATGCCACATTCTATATTCTCGTGAATTCTAGATCATAACAGTGTAGAAAATCTGTTGGTTGTTATAGATTAGAATAATGTTAACAACTCTGTCTGTCCAGTCACGTGCCAATGATCTTGTGCAGAGGAGAAAGCAGCTTCTTCCACAGTGTATGCTTATCAAGAGTTTCACTTTAATAATTTCAGTTTAATAATATTCAGTCTACTATTTTACCAAGTTAGCAATTTCAATTTAAGATTTTCATTTGAATAATTTTAATAATTGAATATGTAATAAATAATAGCCATCTAGCTGTGCTAAATCTGCAAGCCCGGGCCTATGTGTGACTCTCTCTGAAGCATAAGACCTTTCGCTTGTTAGATGGAAACTTGGGGTGTGGGTTTGGGACCCTGGCAATTCTCCTGTCCACTTCCGTCCTTAGATTCCAAGTTTTGTTTTGGTGTTTTGGGCACTGGAGATTGACACTAGGGCTTCGTGCACACTAAGCACACACTCTGCCACTGAGTACACCCTGCCCTGTTCTTGTCATTTAATTTTAAAACTTCTGTCTTTTTTTTTCATGAGTCCTATTTTTAAAAAGACTGCTTTTTATTTTTACTCAACAGACTAGAAGGTGTCAAACAAAAAAAAAAAATTGAAGAAATGCTTCTTTAAAAGTATTTCAGGAATAAAACTTTTCAATTTATTATAAATGTGTTTTATAATTAGATGGTTTATTAAAGCTTTGATTAAATGATATAGAAAATTCTTCTGAAAATTATCATATCTTTACAGTAATGTTTCTCTCTGCTAGATGACGTGTGAAAGTTCCTCCGTGTAGGTCAGATGCGTTTGACTTTACAGGCACTTCTGAGTAGTTAGTGACCAAGGAATGACACTGAGGCATTGCAAGAATGCATATCCCTAAAGTCTCAGGATTCGAGCTGACTGCTGGCCCTGATGTGATTCCACAGTGATTCTGGATTCTTCCAGCAAACCTGACCTTCATTATTAGAAATCTCATTGTTGGAAATAGGGTAAGATTTGCACGGAAAAGCTCAGCTGGCTGCTTCTGTGTGACTGTTTCACTACAAAGTGCTGTTTGTAGCTGGTGGCCAGCTAGGATTTGGTGAGGGTTGGGTGAACACGTAGAAGAGTGGAATTAGGTCTTACTAATATGTCCAGCCTGTTGCCTGGTATACAGTAGGTGCCAACATGTGTACTCCTAATGGCATCACAAACAGAGGCTTCATCTGGGCTCCTGAGCCCTTGAGTGGTGCTTAGTTATTAAGATGAGCAAATGTTTCAGCAGGCTCCTGAGGAGAGTCAAGTTTATGTGTGTGTGTCATTTAAGAAAGTGTGACCATAAAATTCACTCAATTCCCTAAATGCCTCATCACCCTTAAAGAGCACAGACCATGTCCTGCATTTTATGGAACGATGAACAAGGTGACTTTTAATTCTCCTTTCTCCCTTCATCTCTGAGGTCTCCCAACCCAAGAGGCTCTTTCCTCTGCATGAAGCTGCCCGTTTAGAATAAGCAGCTCCCTCCTCGCCAAGGCCACGCCACCCTCCGCCAGTTACTTCAGCACAATGTTGGCCTTGGGTCTGCGTGCACAGAACGATGCCACTCTCCAGGTCAGCCACTATGGGCGAGGAGCCTGCTGTCTGACCCCAGGGGAACCTGCCCTGCCTAGGGCAGCAGATCCAAGTGTGCCCAGCTTCCTGCTGTGTCGGTGGTCTCACACCACCCCATCTCCTCAATCACCCTCCCAGTGAAGCCTCAGCTGCAGCACCCGGGAGGGCCCTGCCTCAGGGCAGGAAAGTATGGGGACATGACTGCGATGGGACCATGATGGGTGTGCATTTGCTCCCATGCACATGAGTGCATCCACACCCGAATACACACGTGTGGCCCGCACAGCACATGTGCACACGTACGTATGCACGTTCATGTTCATGTTAACATATAAATGTACATCCTTGTATATTCAGTGCAGTTTATATTACTTTTCTCATGGCCCGTGAAAAAATAGGCACAAAAAATAATCGTTTGACTTTCTTAAAAAGTAGAAAATGTGTTTCTCGTTTTGCGTGACACGCTGAGGCGAGGGAACCCACTGTCCTCAGAGTCCCTGCTCACGGTCCTTCCATCTTTTCCAGAGTCGTGCTGTCATAGTTACTTCTTGTCCTGAGGTCTCTGTCTGTGTCCTGACTGTGCAGTTCCCTTAACGGCCATCTAGAATAACGCTCTTTTTCCTGGCTGGCTTTGTTTTACGTATTTCTCAGTAATCGACCTTTTTTATTCTCTTGAAAATTGGGCAAAACTCAGAGCTATGGATTTCTGTCAGGTCGTAGATATTGACTCGACATGCGACAGGTGGCTTCATAGAAGTTTGTGGACTCTCCTAAGCAGTGGAGAAGATGGTTTGCTGGTGGCTCTGAGTGCGAGGGCTGAAAGTGGGCAGCCCTGTGCACCTGCTTCAATGCCCGGGCCTTGAAGCCCTCAATGGAGCCAAAGATCCAAAACCATGAGTGAGACTCCATAAAAAGGAAAGGGGCCAAGCGAGAACGGGAAGCTGAGTCGCCATGTTTTAGCTCAGAGAGGCAAACTCGGGGTGCTGGGCCCAGAAGGAAACTTGACTCGGGGACTTGCAAGCACCTGCGCCCAGGCTTCTCTCCTTGGAAGCAGAGGGAGGTGGTGCAGGCGACAGGAGGGAGACCTGGAGGAAGGCCTGAGCAGGGCCACAGGGGGTCCTGGAGGTGGCTGAGGGATGCAGAGGTCGCCACCTCCCCCCATCCAGGGAACTGGTAGGTCGGGTTTCCAGGCTGCCGTGGGGTCGCTGGGGCAGCTATCAGCTAACGGCAGAAACAGAGAAAGGAGCTGTGTTTGAAAGCCGTGATGGGGGCTCAGTGTGACGCTGGTTCCCATTCTTCCTGCCTGTGATGAGGACTCACTGCTTTATCTCAGTCCGTCCTCACTGCCTCTCAGAGGGGTTTGCTGTTTTTTAAGGAGTTCCTGGGTGAGTAAAATCTTGGCAGTTATGAAACTTGCCCGAGATCACGGGACCAGTGAGCAACGGGAACAGGAGCAAAGCCTGGGCCCTCGTAGCGATAAAGCATTTTTTCTGCTGTGCTGGACTGAAGTGAGCAAGAGTCTGCCTCAGTCCAGGGGACCAAGGAGTGTCCGAAAGCATAGAAAGGGGTGGCTTTGTGGGGTGGGAACTGTCCTCCCATCTTTTCTTTGATCTGGTGGGAGCTGTTTCTTCAGTGCGCTCTCTCTCTCTCTCTCTCTCTCTCACACACACACACACACACACACATATACACACACAAACACACACACCAAACACACCAGTCCTTTGTGTCTGCCTCCTCATTCCCTTGGAGCCACACTGCTTGCCAGGTACTCAGGCTTCAGTTTATGGCTCCCCAATCCCTCTCTTGACCAGTGCCCACCTTGGGCTCTGCAGCCCTTGATCCTCCAGGGACTAACCCTCTGGTTCTCTGAGCATCAGGCACAGCGTGGCCTCTTATGCAGTGCCTTCCATGTGCTCCCTGCTGTCCGCTGACCCTAATGGCTAATTCTGCCGGCAAGGCCTGGCCTGAATGGGACAATCACATCACCCTTTCGGGTGGGAAGCGCCCTTGCCTCCCCCGCCTCCCCTGCTCCCTCCTTTACTCCATGCCATGGTCTGTCCTGTGGTGAAGCGTTCTGAACTGTGACAATTTAGTGAGACCTTTACCTTTTCTAAGCGAGGACGTGGCAGGGACGTGTTCCCCTGTTCGTCTGTCCCAAGTTCATGGAGAGGCTCCACATGCTTATAATTCAAAAAAGAAAATGGACAGGTGCAAGGGCATGAGAAGGAAAACGGTCTGTCCAGTTGAGGATTTTCCTTGAAGGCCATAAACTTTGACATAAGAGAAAAAATGTATATACACACGCGCACGAGTGTATCATATATTCGTACACACGTATGTATTCGCATTGCTTGCCATGTTTAGAAATTTGGAGTAGGAATATGGACACTACGCAGTCTGGAAGTTCTCTCCTAATGCTAGCACTGAAAAGCCACTTTTGGTGGAAGACCATCGTGGACCAAAGACTGCGCCTGCACATCCCTCCTCCCAACATCAGAGAGGCAGGGCCTGGCATCTCCATCTTCCAAGAAGGAAATAGGCTTAGGGAGAGGGGAAAGGCCTGCAGCTGCCCTGCCCCGAGGGGAGAAGGCACAGCTTACAGGGCTCCCCTCCCCATCAGGCATTCCCTATGTCCATTGGATAATGGAAGGACATGGAACATAGGGGCCTTTGACGTTGTATTCTAATGGCCACATCCAGGAAGGCAGGCACCTCAGTGCACACCACTGACATCCACGTATGCTGTGCAAGAACCCTGTGAGAGTCCAGCCCCTGTCATGGGGAAACGCTCTCTGCCACAGGGTGCGGAGGACCCCGTCAGTGGTCCCGCAGGACAGCGCCAGAGCCTCACCTCAGCACCGGAGACTTTCTCCTCTATCTCCCAGGCGCTCCAGCGTGCCTTCCCTCTCCTCTGAGGATCACCCTCACGTCCTGCTTTGTCTGGGAGAACTTGGTTCTGATGGCTTCAGCTATTCATGTGTTCTATATTTTGATCATTTCATTATTTACTTTCAGTATAATAATCCTATTGATCACTGTTTTGGTGATGTATTTGGATTTATTATTTATTGGATTAACATTTTTCTTTTGCTTAACATCAAACTCATGCCTGCAGCTCTCTGCTCTGTTTTATGCACCCATTCTGCTTTCCTATTGGATAAAGCTTTTCTTTGGTCATTTAACAGATCCAGAAGTCACTCGTCGTCATTTCCAGCCCCCCAAATATCTAATCAAAGCCTATCCAAGGCACTGTTATTAGTAATCTGTATCTGAATTTCATTCAGTCCTGACCATTGCTCTCACTTTGATGGACAGTTACATGGCTTGTGCTTGGGGATCTTTGCTCAAGGTTCTTTGAAGTCTGTCTCATTCTTTTCATTTCTAATGGTGACCAGGACACTCCTGAACTGTAGCCCCTCCACCGGCTCACATTCGATCCCTTGACCTTCAGGTTTTCCCAGTGAACTCCACACAACACTTCCCAGGTTTCTGTCCTCGTCAGATTATTAATCCAGTCAAGCCTCGTGGTGAATTCCCACCATTTGTGTGGTCAGTCAATTATTATTTCTTGAGTAAACTAATTAGCTAATTAAAAAAATATACATAAATTCCAGCTCATCTATATGTTGAAACTAAGAAATTTCTCCTATACATTTCTCAAAATTTTCTGGGCAGGAAAGTTTAGGATACACATTTTTCTAAATTGATTCAACTTTATTAAGTAGTAAATAACTATGAGCACATTGCTTGAAAACTGCTAAAAATCTATAGAAACCAAGGGTTATAATAATGTATTGAATTACGCAGAAAATTACTAATACAAGGCTGGGGATATAGCTCTGTTGGTAGAGTGCTCGCCTCGAATGCACAAGGTCCTGAGTTTAATCCTGAGCACCAATAAGTAACTAACTAAATAAATCAATAAATAACCAAATAAATAAATAAATAAAACAGATAATACAGACACATCTTCACAGTACGAAATAGATGAGTTTCTTTTTTTGTTCTAAATTAGATTTTTTTTAAGTTGTTGATGACCATTTATTTATTTATTTACATGTGGTGCTGAGAATTGAACCCAGTGCCTCACACATGCCAGGCAAGTACGCTACCACTAAGCCCCAGTCCCAGCCCGGATGAGTTTCAATTATTGAAAATTTCAGCAAAACCCTAACTCATCAAACATACTGATAGGTCAAGAGTACCAGGCTCTGGACTTGCCACATTAAGTTGACAAATAATCGCAAGATGCCGTGACCTCTTCATCAGGTGTCTCCTGTTTCCTTCACTTAACAGGGAACGGGGTTGCAGAGACTTTCTGGGAACCTTCTTGGACCTTTTGGGTGTGTGTTCCCTATGTCCATTGGATAATGGAAGGACATTAGGGGCCAAGAGGACAGGGGGCTTGTGCCTCTAGTTTTAAAGCAAGTTTGACAGCCCAGATCAACCGCTCACTGCAAACACCTCAAATGCTGCAGTGAAACAAGCAGCAGGAGCTCCCTGGGGATGCAGAGCTGGCCAGGGGGGAGGGCAGACACGGGAAGCATTTAGATACCGTTACTAGGAGATCCATGCCCCATAGGCACAAATGCATTTTGTACAAGAACATTCACAGGAAAGAGGAAGAAGACACAGGAAAGGCAGGTCAAAGACTGAACAAGGCATCAGAAGGGAGAAGAGATGTCAATTGCTGATTTCTCACTTAGATACCTTGCTGGATTTAGTTGGTTGATACGAAGTCACATGTTTTACTTCAGGCTTTCCTTAGGGAAAATGATTTTCTGCTAAACAGACCTTTGCAGAACAACAGTTGAAACAAATGATACTCGGGATTAATAATAACGTGTTGGATTCCTCCTGTGGGCTAGTTAGCCACTTACTTGACCCGGTAATCATTCTACACCCACAGAACGTTTAGCATGTGTGATAATTAGAAATCAAGAACTAGGACACTTGAGGACATGAAGGTTGCCCCTTACTCAAGATCAAGCAGACCATGAGCTTTGTCACCGGGCATAGCCAGGGGTAGGAATGGGGTCTGCTTCCCCATTGGCCGGCGGCCAAGAACTGCTCTGGGTATGCAAGCTGCACTCAGCCTGCCGGGCAGCAGCCTCCATGTGAGCTCTCTTCACTTCTCATTAAGAACGGACGGTAATTTTTGCAGAAACAAGAGAACCTTGGTTCAGAACTGCTGTGCAGATCCCCTGGAGGATCCTGCTCTTCCGTCTCTCAGTGCTACTTCTATCAAGTCTCCATGAGAAGTTTCTGTCTGAACCTATGGAAGGAATGATGGTGACACCAAGCAGCCCAGATGCTTGTCCTGGGCCATTCCAGTGTTCCTTTCTCCTGGTGACAACAATTCCCTGGCTCCTCTGTGGTCCCCTCTTTTCTTTGTGGGAGGAAGCTCAAACCTTAGGGATATACAGTCAAGTCACTTCCTAGTTTGGATGTTGAGTCTTATTTATAAAGGAATCCTAGTTTCTTTTTAGTGTTTATATTTTTTCTTGATTTATTAAGAGTTTCCCTTTAATATTGCATGAAAATCTGGTGAAGTGAGTTAGAACCTGGTCTTTCTAGAATGTGAGATGTTTTCCTGGGGACACAGGAGTCACTTGATCCAGGACAGAGCTTTCCAAGGAGTAAGAGTCATAGTGGGCTGTGCTGGGCAGAGGAACCTTCAGGAAGGAGGCTCTAGGGGTGGACCCCCAAGATGGGAGGTTTCCAATGTGGGAGGTGTAGCATCCCCACCAGAGCCAGAAGTCTATGGAGAGATTTGTAAGGACTGTGTCAGGTAAAGTGCCCGAGAAGGCAGGTGCGGAGATGCAGCTTATGTGCTTATGAGTTACTGAGACATGCTCTGGGGACAACACTCATGAAGAAACGGGGCAAATGGAGCTGGCTGAGGGAGGTCACCGTGGAACAGTGGTGTGGCAGAACCTTGCTGGGGCAGGTGGAGGCCCTGTGCAAAGAAGGATGCCTGGATTGGTGACTGTCATAGTGGGGCCCAGCACAGTGCTTAGAGAACCAGGGTCAGAGCGCTGGGATGCACTCAGCAGGCAGAGATCCTCCGAGTCTTCATTCCCATCAGGGGCTGTGTTGGTTACCATTAGGACATTTTTTGCCAGTGAAGGAAAGCCAGTGTGCACTTGCCTTCGGCCTGCGAGGACGGTCTTGCCCTGTTGGTTTCCTTGTGAACTCCAAGTGGAGGTGCACTGAGGACAAGTCTGAGGTCAAGTTTACAACCACTCTGTGGCCACCAGGCAATAAGTAAAAGTATCTTAAATTTAAACATGGTGTAGCCACATATTACCAATAAGCAAGAATGATAATTTTATTTCTAGAACAATTATTTATATGGAAAAAGAGAAGAAGAAAACCGATAGGAAATATATCAAAATATCATTATTAAATTTGTTGGCAACCTTAGTATGGTTTTGTTTACTTTTTATTTTTGCGTAGTTTCCAAATTTATTGTATATTTTGTAATGGAAGTGATTTCATGCGGGGAATGTATTTTGGTAAACTAACTTGTAGAAATAATTTAAATTAAGATCTGCTGTACTGGGCAGGAATTATCCAAGAATAACTGTATTACCTATGATGCACAGCTCCTATTGTCTTTTAGAAAGTGTGCAGGACAGAGTCACAGAATATCCATCTGAAGCTCACTTATAAAGGTAGTGTCTGTCTTAGCTCAGCCTGTGGTGTTAGGGTCCTTGTGTTGATCTTGACTTGGTGAATGTGGAGGGCACAGGTGCACCCCTTGCACATGCAGTGTGCAGTACCTTAGAACCCAACGTGAGGTACCTAGCTGTTAGTCAGGTTGCACTTACATTTATTCAGTGAACAAGTGAAAGTGACTTACACACTTAAAGGGAATGCAAAAACATCGCGATGAAATTGAAATCCGAGGCCACTCCGGACTGTATCCCCCAGTAGCCAGGAGGCCTCTGAAGCTGCAGGTTGCAGTGCTTGGGCCCTTCTGAATGCAGCTGTGCCTCCCTGGAGATGCACAAGGGTACTGAAGACTTACTACAAAATAATAGAAATCCCAGTCTTTGCTACACTGACTGCTTGTTGAGATGGTAACAGGATATGTTAGGTGGAAGCATATTACTAAGATGAATTTTACCATCTTCTTTTATAATTTTAAGGCATATATCAAAATTTTTAAGTTAAATATATGGATTTGGACATAATTTCAGCATGTCATCAGGCAGCATTGAAGATAGACTTTGAAAACGCTGATGCTAACATGTCTGAGGCTGTTTTCTCCAAACTGTAAACTGCTTATCTTTTAATGCTCCCAAATCCAACCAGGAACATTAAAAATCGTATAAACTTCTTTTAATAAAAGAATTAGATATTTTTGCTGAATCAAATGATCCAACAATTATTTATTTCCTAATAACAAATTAGGGCAGAGTTCCTTTTAACTCCTGGGCATATGATTTGTTTCATATTTTTTTTATTTTAATATTGTGAATAATTCTGCTAATAAATGAAACAGCAAAATAGTACATGAAAAAACTACATATAAAAAGATTCTCGGTGGAAAAGTCCCCCCAATTAACATGGAAATTTCGATTATGATCTTTAAATAATATATGAGCAGTTAGGAGGCAGATTGAGATCAAAGAAGCCTCACTTAATAACAACACAGTCCAGGGGCTGGTGCTTTAACCCAATTTCCCCTCTAGGAGACAGAACAGTGAAACTAATCTGTAGGTAAAAAGTCACTCCCTAGCACAAGACAACAGAACACCTGCACATTTGGGGGCCCTAGCATGCCCCTGAGTTGTGCACCCCTCCTTAGCTCTCCACCTTCAGCCTGAGCCAGTGAGGTGATTGTGAGGTGTCCCCGTATTTGTACTTTACGTGGGGGCTGGGATCCAGTGAATGAAGGCTTTTACCTGTAAAACATAATTTAATAAAATGCATTCCACCTGAATCCTGAGATATTAAATATATCTCACGTTCTGCCAAACATTTACTCTTTTCAAGTACCTCAGTCATTTAACTTGCTGAGATTTAAATTGCAGCCACCTTAATTTACATATGTAAGCATATACATCTCAGAAAGAAAAAAAGGAGAAGAATCAGAAAAGAGAATGGTCTACATTGCAAAACGCAGAAGGGCTCAATGCCTTTAGTCCAAGGGGCAGGCCTGACATCTGCCTGGGACACTGCCCTCCAACTCTGTTCCAGCCTCAAACTCTCAGTCAATAAGGTCATTGTTCAGGGCACAGATGTGTCGCTGGAGTTGTCTATTGTGGCCCTTCCATCTCAATTCAGTGCTCCTGTCACCTGAGTCTCCTCTGGGCTCTTTGAAATGAAGCCAAAAAAATGTATCTAAATTACACCATTTACCAACGTGAAGAAAAGATCTTTCTTTGGGATGTATAGGAGTTGATGCCACTTATTAGGCATCTCAAGGTGGTAATTTTGAAAGTCTAGACTGGTTTGCATTTCTCAGTATCTGGTGGTGTGTACAGAGGGGCATCAGATCAGGGTGGCGTCTTCAAAAACAGACTCTTCCTGGTGAGCAAACACCCTGCCAGAGGGGTCCACAGCATGAGTCCCAGCCCCTGAAGAAAACTGTCGGAGGAGCAGAGCTGAAACCAAATTCAGTATCAAACTTTGAAAACAAAGGGGGTATGAGAAATAAAAAGGAAATCGTACACCAGCTCAAGGACTGGGGGGTAACGCTGAATTCAAGACTCTTACTCTGTGGTTTCTCTCTGCACGCTATTTTGGACAAGGGCAGCACAGTCCTCACTGTGCTCCCTCTGCTTTGGAAACATAAAATGATTGTGCTTTCCCTGCAGGCTGACTCCAGCCCGTATCCCACCAAGATCTCCTGTTCCTCTGCAGTCCTTCCTATTTCAAGTTTCCAGGCAGTTAATTCAGCCTGCACTGAGAGAGATGTAGGTCAGTGGTGTAGACAGCACATTGTCCTCCTGATGGAATCGCAGGCCTGCCCTCACCTGGTGACGTCCTGAGGACTGCCCATCTGTGCCGCTCATGTTCTGTGGGGCTGGGCGCTGCAGAAGGGCAGAGTGCTTCCCCTCCCCCCACTGCTGATTCTTTGAATAAAGGATCCTTGACACTTGGTCCCTTGTTCCCAACCCCATTTAAAGGATTAAATGGTCCCTGAGACTCTAATCATAATTTGTGACTTAAAGATGTTATTAAGCAAATAGAAATCATGCCCTAGGATCCTTCTGGAATACATTGAAGAGTTGTATATGATGATTTCTTAACATATAACCTGCAGCTGAAAGATCAGCATTCATTTTATTAAATGGCTAAAGTACTTGAAATATTTTCCTGAAGGAAAACAAACAGATCTAAATAAAATACGAGATTGAGCCATCACTCAGTAACCTAGAACTCTTTAAAAATATGAAGTCTGAACAAGTCCTAGTATGCCTCATGCTACTTGTGACGTGTCAAGGTGTCAGACCCTGGTGGGAATCACAGTCCACATGGTAAGTTTCCTAAGCAGCACTGCCAGAGGCCCAAGAGCTGCGAGGCCAGCAGTGTTCTCCGCCTGTGTCCAGCCTCCGTCTCCGAGTGAGTAATAAACTCCATATGAGATTCCACATTATTCCTGCTTTTTCTGTGAAACATCTGCTTCTGAAATCGTGGGAGACAGTGTCCTTTTCAGAGCACTAATGGAAGCCAGCCTGTTAGTGGCACTGTGCAGAGATTAGGGAAATGAATGGGGTCGGGAGGCTATTCCTTTGCCCACATATCATACAGATCAAGGGATCTAGGAATTAGTATCCATGCACAAAGGAGCAATCACGGGTTAATAAGTTCACAGCATATTACTTTTTTTCACAATTTTATCAAGTTTGAGTCCAAACAAATTGCAGATAATTTCACGTTATCTTTTGTATTCTGAGGGTATTGAGCTCAAAGACAATTAGCATTCCAGGGAATAGAAATTTTTCAAATTAAATGTTCTGCCCAAACTGGAAACCAGCCAAGCTGCTCTCTAAAAATATCAATTTAAAACCACTGCTTTCTAAAACAGTGAGAAGAAGATCTTTGTCTGCTGGAGGCAAATGGTTGCCACGTCCTTAACATGTGTCTCACATCCCAACTGTATACAGCTCCAGTCGGACGGGAGAAGACCACGCTGCCAATTCTCTCCTGCATCTTTTGTTTTCCTTCTCCTCAGTCTCTTCTCGAGCTCCTGGGAATCAGTGGAGAGGCTACTGTGATATCAGCTTTGAAGTAATGCTTCAAGAATGATGATGTCAAGTATATCACTTTGTTGTTGTTATTTTTATGCAATTTCAATCCTGAAACTGCTTCACTTTTGTTGCAAAACATTTTCCTTAAAAAATCTACCTTTTTTGATGAAAACAATACTGAAGTGGCTTTGGTTTTATCTTCATGTGGGAGGTCACCATGGAAATTTGCTTATGAAAAGCATGAACATTTCTCCTTTGTAGGAGTTACCATTATAAGAATTTTTACAAACTGTACTTTACAGATCCAAACTAGGAGAGTGTGAACTTTTCCAATAATCATATTTTAGACTTATAGAATTATACAGAATGATTAAATAGATAGATAGAAGTCTGGTGTGGAGGCACATATCTGTAATCTTAGCTCTCTGGAAGGCTGAGTTAGGAGGATCACAAGTTTGAGGCCAGCCTGGGCAATGTAGTGAGGCACTGTCACAAAGTAAAAAATAAAAAGGACTGAGGATGTTGGGCTCCATCCCCAGGACACACTGACAGATAGATAGATAGATAGATAGATAGATAGATAGATAGATAGATAGACAGACAGACATAGATAAATAATAGAAAGATGGTGGATGGGGAGATGAATTGATAATAGGTGATGGACAATGGATGGACAGGTGGAGGATTGATAAGTGCAACGTAAACTGTGGACTTCAAAGTGCCACCAGCTGGATGCTGCCAAAAACAAAATGGAGGTTGGATCACGCTTCAAATTCGAAGGCATCACCAGTTCCTATATAGCCAGGAAAATGACTGAAATTATACACATTTACTTCATTTAAATGCAGCGTTGGTTTGTGTTAACAATGTGAAAAGGTTCGTGGCAGAAGCAGCTTGTTTTCCATGCCTTTCTGACCATGTTTCCAAACCCTCAGGAGCTGGCCCCTGGCAGCAAGAGAGGCAGACGGCCTTCCCTGTTAGGTGGCCTCAGAAGCAAACACTCTGAGGCCCACGTCTACACTCCCAGCCCATCTTCTCCCATTGTTTTTCTAACCCTGCTTCTAGCAGAAACAGAATAATGGAGGTTATTTCTCGAAATATCCAAGGGAGGAGACTAGGGAACAAAAGTTTGTGTTTTCAAAAATGCCACTGTCAGGATGGGTACGTATACACTTCTGTTTAAAATCCTGGACTCTATTTTGAACTTCTTGCAATCCTCCTGCATGCTCACATTTCTGGATCCCCCAGACAGCTGGGCCGTGGCGTGCGGGTGGGATGCAGAATGCAGGCCTGGAGCTGGCCCAAGTCTTGGGCTCTCGCTCACACCCATAGATCTGGTTTGTGAGCCTCACGGTTCACCACTTAGCATAGAAATGGCTCCACAATATGATGTTCTTGGAAAGGGTCCTGGAGGAGACTCTGGGTTACTCACACTGATCAGCCTGGGGTACAAAGAGAGGGCCTCCCCCAGTTACCCTCTGTGGGGCTCTCTCCTTTCTGACCCTCTCGGATCCATGTTTCCTAAGGTGAAAACTCTTTTTTTTTTTTTTTTTTTTCCATTAGAGGATCCTTCACATCTCTTTTTCTCACACAGTCTAAATCTCAGTGTTTCACGTCTCCTCTACTCTGACACCTTCTTACGACAGATCTAGGACCAAACAAGCCCTCTCCTCCTCTTGGGTCAGCTGCCTTCTTGGCCACCATGTCTGTCGGGCTCATCTGTGTGGCCATTGTGTTTGCCTTGCTGGGAGTGAGTCTCCCTCACTTCCCGTTTCCAAATCTGTGTCCCTGGAAAGCCCTGTTCGGATTCTGTGAGGTCTTGAACCACTCACAACGCTCTCCCCTCCGGCTCTCCAGAGTCAGGATTTCTATGGCCAGTGACCTCTTTCGCCTTCTGACTTTTATTTTATTCAGTAACTTATTGCTTAGTGCATGATTCATGGCCACGGTCCCTGCTTCTCCCAAAGGGGATGAATCCCAAAGAATGAGGACACTGTGTCCTATGCCTCCTTGAAGTCTCTTACAACACCACCCTCAAACCGGAAGGACGTTCGTGTATCTGCAGCATATGGGATATGCTTGGGAAATTCTTGTGGCCAGCCAGGGGCAGGCAGGACACACACTCATCATTTCAGCAACATAGGAAGATCACAAGTGTAAGGCGAGCCTCAGCAACTTAGCAAGACCCGGTCTTCAAAAAATAAAATAGATTGCTATATCCAAAATATTCTGTGATGATTCTTCTTTGTCTTAAAAAATTCTTCCATTTTGCACTAGGAAAGTGTATCTCTTACTTATCCTGTAGGTCATGATGGGGGTTTTCCACATCAACTTTTAACAAAGCTAAGACAATAAATGACTCTAACTTTTGGAGTCAAATCCTTGTGCAAGTGAAGTGGCTTGCATTTCATCTTTTTGCACAAGACTGAAGGAATACACCATCCAATGGTCAGATGACAGATTGCAGGTGATAATTTCTGAAGATGATCCCCTGTGTAGTGTCCCAGCATAATTCAACTGCATGTAGTTCACTAAACTGCAAAAAGTGTTTGCTTGCTGGATGCCTACTTTGTTCAACATTATCAGACTGGGGAGAGGAATGCAAATCCTGAATAACTCACCAACTGTGTGGACGATAGATCAAACTAACGAGTAGCCAACACAGGTCAGAGTGGAAACTTGCTGAACATCATCCAAATAACCATGTGATGGTATGGAAAACAAGGAGATGGGTGTTCTGATTGTGCCCACAGGACAGGCATCAGGATTCACAATCTGAGTTGGATTTTGAATAAAAGAGAATTTTCATGGAACAAATCGAATATGAGATTGATGAAAAGATAGATGGACATGAAGTTAATCATGTTTAGAATGCTCTTGGGAGCTTGGAAATTGGGCTGTTGGACCCCAAACCAGATTGATAGACCATACATTAACACACATCCCTTCAAATAATTCACCCACCTATTTGTGTATTTAAAATCATGTTCGTCATTAAATGCAAAGATAGTTTAAGAATAGAGCTTAGTGAATCTACTTCTAGAAATATTTCTGTGTCCTATTTTAAAATAAAATGCTTAGTACATATTTGAGTGAATGCTAAGGTATGCAACATGTTTTTCAGCCACGTGGTTGTCTAGAAGCAGGGCGTGTGGAGAATGTGGAGTGCGGCTACCTTAGGAACATCCTGCCTGCGGACTGCCCTGTTCCTTCCCAGGGCCGGCCTTGGGGGTCTAGAGCAAGGTGCTAGGACACAGAAAGGAAGTAAGATGTAGGTTGAAGGAGAGACTCCTCCAAGGCTAAGAGACAGTTGGTGTGTGTAAGGCTACAGAGCTTCACAAATAATCCAACTGCATGAAGTTCACTTGAGCTCATGCAAAGCAAAGACAACGGGAAACAATGCAAAAAGGAAACTATGTTGTGCTGCAGAGTTCGTTGCAACCCCTTGGCCAGGTTGCTTGAGAGATAGGCTTGCTGCCTGTCTCCTAAAAACCTTACCTAAATACAGCAAGCCTTTCTGAGTGCTTATTGAGTGAACAAGCAAAGAAGGAGATCAGTGGTAGAATATAGGCACCCCAGGCATCAATGGTCCTGAGGGATGCACTCAACACTGGCTTCAGACTAACTGACCCCTTGCTCTGTCAGTGCTGGCTTGTGGGGATGCACTGGCATGCAGCAAGAATGAGATCCTATGGAACTTAATTGGATAGGTCTTATGCAGGCAGAGGATTCCTCACCTGAAATTCTTGGGACAAGAAAGATTTCAGATTTCTAGGAACACAATGAGATATCCCAGGGACAGGGCCCTACTCCAAACCTGAGGTTCATTCGCATTTCATACATGTGGCCAGGAGGTAATGTCAGAGGGCTTTTCAGTTTTCCCTGCAGCCTGTCACACAAGGTCTGGTGTGGAAGTGTCCCCTTGTGGTGTCATGTCTGCATTCAACAGGTTTGGGATTTGGCAGATTTTCAGATCTCAGATTTTTGGATTAAGGGAGCTCAGCCTTTATTGATTCAGTGAATTCTAATAAGTATGAGTGTGTGCATTTAATAACCTTTCAAATGCCTTGAAAAATTAGGCCCTATTTACACCATGTAAACAGGCATTTTGAGAGGAAGGGGTTATGTTAAGTAAGAAAATATTTCTTAATTACTGTCGTGTTGGCAACATGTAGCATGGATTCAAATCAATGACAGCTCTGACAAACCCTGCTTTGAAACGTTAGCTCTGCAGTAGAAACCCTCTCACCCTTTTATTTGTAGAAAATCTGGAGTTGGCAAAGGGATGTGATGGCCCAGGAATGATTGGAGATATTGGATTACTAGCACAGAAAAGCCTCTGTCGCCTGAATACCATGGAGACAGAGGCAGCAGAGGGTTTGTCGACACCTGGCTTGGGGAGGGGAAACCCAGCTCTGCTGCTCGGGCCTGATTTTGGACTCTTCATCTCCACGTAGCTATCTGCAAAAGTGCACACTCCGAGACCCTTAAGGTCACAGGCAAGACTGGCACGGCATTTGGAGCATTAGACGTTAGACTCACTCAAGCGTACCAGACACGTGATTTGATTTAGCGATCTTTTTCGTGTCTTCAGGACTTTGAATGGGACCAGCAGGTTCTCAGAGTTATGGGTTGAATCACAATCTGTAAAAATAATTACCAACTGATTTTAAGAGAAAGCAGGAGTGGTGAGGACATTAGCAGGCCCCGTGATGGATGACTTTTAAAAGAGCCTCTTGTTGTCCCTCTCTGACAACATCCCCAGCAGCAGCCCCTAGTCACTGAGAGGGTGCGGGTCCAACACGCCTGCACATGCGTGTGTGCTTGATGAGTCTCACCCAGGAGCAGGGAAGTGGGGGGAGGGGAGGAATCAAGCCTTGTGTACTTTCCATTCAGAACTCGGGGCCAGCTGGGTCAGTGATGGTAACGTGGGAAACAAACAGCCCACCATGCCTGAGGCCCGGCTGCATTCCTCACCATCAAAGTTGGACACAATCACATGCTGTGCCCCTTGTGTACAAAGTGCTTTGGCTGCAGGAGCACAGTGCCCTCTTGGGTTGACCCTGTTTGCTCTTCTCTGCAGGGAAGGATTGATGTCTGCCATCTGTGATCCACCATGCCTGGGGAGGAGGTTTTGTGTCCCAGAAAAGCTATTTACCTGAGGTACTTGAGCACTGCCCGTGTATTCCTGTGCTCAGGAAGCTGCTGTGCTTGCTCAGGGGCGTTGGCCCACCTCTTCCAAGGGGGCAAGGGTAAAAAATGGGAGGGGAACACGCCTTACAGAGGCTCCCATTTCCTGTGCTGGCTGGCCTGAATCCTCTGGCAGTTTTGAGAGGGGTTTTTGATGTCTCATTGATGTGGCTGAATCATCATTTCATGGGAATAAAAAAATGAATACTCATGATCACATCACAGAGTGGGTATCAGTGAATCTGAGATGCTTGTGGCCAGAAGCGTTAATATATTATGGTTTTGCAGATATGGGATTATTTGCATAGATGTTTCTGGTGTGAGTATTGCTAACCTGAAAATTTGAAATTCAAAATTCTCCCAAATCTGAAACTTTTTGAGCATCATGTTTGCATTAAAGTTTGAGATTTCAACTTTGGATTTTTGGGTTAAAGATGCTCAACCTGCATTACAGTGAGGTCCTCACAAAGTCTTTGAAGATAAGATGTTTCAGAGATAAGACCCTTTAGAGATGGCATCTTTCAGGGATTGTGAGGCAAAATGGTGAGCAGGGTGCGCTCTGGGGTTGCACAGATCCTACTCAAAACTCAGTTGCTCCACGACCTTGACTACTCCCCTGACCACTGGAGTTTGCCTTGGCTAGTGAAGTTTGGATGGTACCACCGCACACCTCCCCGCCTGGTGGATAAGACAAAGTGAAGCAATGTGTATGCAGAACTCAAAGGCGCCTGGCACAGATGCCAAGTGTCTGAGATCGGACCCGACAGAATCATCTCTGGATGCTTAATAAGCACCTGTTAATAGTATTCACCAATACCATGAAGGACAGTGTGACTTTATTCAGTGAATAAGACACGGCACCACACAGTACACTAATACTGCTGTGTCTGGCAGTTTGAGTTCCATGGTAACCTCAATTCCGAGATGAGAGACTTTAGAGTAACTGAATATCAAAGATCACTTATCAAAAAAATCTGTGCAATTATTTTTGACAAAACTATGAACCAATACCTCAAATATTTTCTTTTTAATAAAAACAACTACCAAAGAACAATTTGGAACAATTCCAAAGAGCAATTTTACTATTTTGCCAAAAGAATTGTTACTCAGTAAGAATTATAAGAGCATTTCTAATCTGAACTTCCATTTGGTAGAAAAGAAGGCAGAGGCCTGGGCGGGCCTGCAGGACTCACAGAGCTGCGGCAGGCCTGGGCAGCCGACGGCCCTCTGCTCCTCCCTGGGGACGTTCATGACCTGCTCAGGGCTTCTACTAGAGATTCAAAGAAGTTTACCTTATGTACTTTGTTCTTTTAAGAAATAACTACCATTTCCCCCAATTTTCTTATTTATGAAAGTCGTGGATCCTCATGATTGGCAGAAAGAAGGAAGGAAGGAAGAGAGGAAAGAAAGAGAAGAGAAAACAGGGAAGTCTTTTCCTCTAAAACCAGAAGCTGCACAGTCTGGGGCCGGCTCTGTCCGTGACTCTGCTCTGGACTGTGCTCTGTGACCAGGGCTCCTGCCTCCTCCTCCCCTCCCTCCTGTCCTCCTGATGACTGACTGTTGTTTTCTAGCTCTGCTCAGCTGCCCACGGTCTCCAGGGCCACTCCTCTGGGTGCCTGTGGTGCTCACCGCCATCCCCCACTGCGATACCTCCCTGCCCTTTTTAGGTGGTGCTGCAGTGGCCCGTGAGCTACAGGCTGCTGCTGATGGTGGCGGAGGGACTTTGGGAGGCGAGCCTAGTGCCAGTGTGACCTGGCCCTTCCTCTCTCTTTGCTTCCTGGCTGCACCATGAGCACCTTCTGCCTCCTGCTCCCATCATGGGGTGCTGCCCACCACAGGCCCAAGAGGAGCAAGGTGACCTATGGGAGATGGAACCTCCCAACCCCTGGGCCAACACACCCAGTTACTCAGGCTTCAATGTCCTTCGGGTTCACTCTGAGAGAGACCAGTGGTGCTCCTGGTATCCATCCTTCTGAGCCTGGCTATTTCACCCAGCAGAGAGTCCTGGGCACATTCATTTGGTTGTAGAGTACACAGCTCCCTTCTGTCCCATTGCATCTGTTGCCCACGTTTTCTCCATCCACTCATGAGGTGGTGGACACGGAGGTGGGTTCCTGCCGTGGTCACAGTGGCAGTGCTGCAGTAAACCTGGGCGTGCCGCTGTCTCTTAGGCACTCTGTGGACACATACCCAGAAAGGAATTGCTGGATCACATGACAGTTCTATTTTTTTTTAAGAAATTCCACACTGGTTTCCATAATGACTGTACTAATTTACATTCCCACCAACAGTAACAGTGTGAATACATTTTTGATTAGTGCTTCTCTTTCACTGCAGTGCAAACATCATGTCAATTTTTCTCACTGTAGACAATTAACTATCTGATGTGTCGGCCCAGTAAACACAGGTCAAGTGGAGGTGTGGGAGAAGGTTCCATAGACATTAGATAATGCCCTCTATGCAGAGAGAAGACCCCAGAGCAGACATAGCAGGTGCTTTGCCCAAGAATGGGTCATTTTCTAGAAGTGGCTCTGGGTAGAAAAGAAATCCACCATCAACCAATCCCCAGTTCTCAGGCCAGCCCTCTGTGCTACAACCAGATATCATGAAGGTCTCTACCACTGACAACAAATGGATTGATGAAAAAGAACACAGGCTGTGGGCACTATTCAGGGAAATTGCATTGCTATTTCAGGGACACTTGCATTTCTTTTTAAAATTTGCAATCGGGATGTTATTTTAAATAGAAGTCTTCCTTGAGGAGCTCTGTGGTGTCCAAGCCTCTAGCACTGCATTAGTGACGCATTTAGAAGTTATTAGTTTGCCGCTAGGCACGCTCCACTCTAAGGAAAATAATCCTGAAAAGATTCAGAATGTTTAAAAGCTGAGTGATTCAGTGTCAGAAGTTACATGAAGTCCTGGTTCATGCTGTACATTTTATGCAGTCCCATTACCAGAGAGCAGAGTCAGACCTCACCACACCCTGGGCCCGTGCACCCTGCCTGTTGAGGGATGCCGGGTGGGAGACTCGGGGGATCCTCATCTCATGCCAACAGTCATTGACTTTCCATGTTCATCAGGGCCTTGAAGGTGGCCTGTATTTCCTTAAAACTGCACACCATCCCGCGAGGTTTCAGCTTGTGAGTGGGGCTGTGTTCGTTGCTGCGGTGCGAAGGGGTCCAGGGACACTGCTAGCTTGCAGGGCGGCCATGACAATTGCAGCAGATGCAACAGTCCACACCAAGGCTCACGAGACCCTGCAGGTCAGGATCCTCCACGTCACATGAGGCTGTGACCAGGGTGTCCGCAGGCTGCATCCTCACTGCAGGCTATGATGACATGGGCTTCCATGTGCCTTTGGGTCAGCCGCCCAGTTCACGGCCTGGTGGTTTCAGGGTTGAGGTCTTGTTTCCCTACTAACTGTCACAGGTTTCAGGAAAAGCCAGATTCTTAGGTGTCTGCTTCCCCAGCCCCAAAGCCTGCAGTGGGGACTCAGCCCTCCCCATTGAGAATCTTCCCTCAGCTTCAAGAAGAGGCCTGCCTCTTGCACATCAGCTTCCTTCTAACTCCACTCAGAGAAAGGTCTCTGCCTCTGGGCTTCGGTGATTAGAACAGGACCCATTTGAAGATCCTGTCGACTCTCCCTTTTGGAAGGTCTGAAGCATGAATTGCATCTAAATCCATCTTGAAAGTGGTTCAGCCATGCAGTGTTTCACAGTGTAGTCACCAGACCTGGGCTTCAGCCTGTGGACCTTGTTGTCTGGGCTTTGGCATCTTTTTTACCCATGACATTCCTAACCTGGGAGCTAATATTACAACTGTAAAGAAAACAAGGGTACATTTTCATCAAAAGCAAATACTTCACTGTGAAGCAGGCTCTTATTGCATCTAAAGGGGTTCATTGCAAGATGGGGTGGACAGACAGAGTATGGAGGGTTGCTGAGACCTAAGGGGTACTTAGAGTGAGGCCCAACGTTTCCACTTTGTGGAGGAAAGTAACTATGCTGGGAACATGCTTTATTTCCATGTAATCATAATTTTAAAATTAACAATTTTAAAAAGAGCAAAGGCTTCAAGTCTGCTCTTGCCTGGGATATGAACGCAGCATTGAAGCGGTATCATCTACAGCATCATCACCGTGTTGTCAAGATTCCAAGTGGATGTAGAATTAGGTCTCAGAGTGATGTTTATGACACTGAAATGCCTTCTGAGAAATGGAGGCAATTTAAACAGACGTAGATCAGAGAACTAGAGGTCTGCCGCTGTTTTTGGTGTCGCTCACCCATATTTACAAATAGGGTGCTGAGATCCCCAAATGTCTCCATTTAGGAAGAATACACAACTTAGGAATTCACTGGAATTAGGGTCAGGACTAGAACTTTGAATCTGTGGCTCTGACTGCCACCACAGGCATGGCCCTCCCCCGAGACCTGTGTGCTCCTCCGAGTCCCCGAGGGGCCCAGCATCAGCAACGGTGATGGAATGACAGTGTGGATGACACGGAGCTTCTGCCTGACAAGATCAACCCCTTACCTCTCAGCACACCCAGGGAGAGAAGGGTCATTTTGTTTCCTGTTTCCCAGACCAGGGCAGGAGCACAAGCAGCCCAAGGTCATGTGCGTCCCTGGTGCTTGTGATCCACAGAACAGGCAGCGGGGCGCCGGGACACCAGAGCTCCTGCCCTTGTCTTCAGCTCTGTCTGATCCCTGGAGAGTAAACTCTCACACTGGAAGATGTACTTTCTGCTAGCAATGGTGGAGGGCACTGTGGGGAAATATTGAATAAAAAACTAGTGGATTCAAAAATCCAAAGTCAGCCAGGTGCAGGCCTGTAATCCCAGGGCCTCCAGAGGCTGAGGCAGGAGGATCACGAGTCCAAAGCCAGCCTCAGCAAAAGTGAGGCCTTAAGCAACGCAGTGAGACCCTGTCTCTAAATAAAATACAAAATAGGGCTGGAATGTGGCTCAGTGGTCGAGTGCCCCTGAGTTTAATCCTCAGTACCAAACAAAAAAAAAAAAAAAAAAAAAAAGATCTGAAGTTAGGTAAAACACTCCTTCTTTGAATAATTAGTATGAAATTGTGTGAAGACCAATGTTAAGTCATAGCCAGAGAACCGACAAGTGAATGATCGAGAGGTACCCACACCAGCATTTTTTGTAAGATGGAAGCTCTGCCTTCAAAAATGACTGGGGGCTTTGGGTCCTCAAAAGTCAGAAATTAAACCAAATCCAAATAGCTGCTTGTCTTTGCACTGACCGGTTGACAGATGCCCTGCTCTTGGGAGCCCTGGGCAGCATGGCCGAGATTCTTGGAGTTCGGGGACTGGGCATCTTGTTGGACTGCTCCCTCGATCCATTTGTATAATTCTGTTTTGAGAAAGCTCCTTTTGCTTTCACCCTGAGTCCTGTGTTCACGTCTCTGCCAAGGGAGACGGAGGGTCCTTGACCAAGCTGTCTTTGTCACTTTGGGTTCCTACAGCTACGTGCCTTGCTCTCCTGTGGCCTTGATGATCGTTCTTTGCACACTGGTAGATAAGTACAGTGAGCATCATGGACATGACTGTCCTCAAACACAAATACAGTGACACTAAGGGTGCTACTCATGGCAGCCATCTACACGACCTGCTGTAAACTCCCAAGGCAGAAACTTAAAAAAAGAAATTTTAGAAAGAAAGAAAAAAAAAAAAAAAACTTCAGAAAGAAATTAGACCATGATGGTTTGAAACTCACCAAGGTCTTTTTCCACTCCCAACCCTTCCGCTCTGCTCTCCTTTCCTTTTATAACGGCTAGCATTCCTCAGAGGTGAAATGGTAACCCTCGCACTGCCTTCCCTTAGAGAGTTATAGTAATGGAGGTAGATTTATCAGAAATAAGGGAAAAGGATGAGTGAGATCACAACAGAGGCTTACTTACTCCTACCCCATCTGGAAAATAGAAACCCAAGAAATAGAAACTGATCTCGGTAGTAGGTACAGGAGCCAATGAGGACCATCGATGGCGACGTGCTTGATATTTATTCGCATAACCCATAAAGCTTGAAGTAAGTTTTCAACCCTGTACTGAAAGAATTAAAGTATCATTTTGTCCAGAAAACTGTACATTAATACAGATTTAATGCGACACATAAGTTGGAGAATAAACAGGCTGGATCCAGACCTATTGCGCTCTGGATACGCATCCAAGAGCAAGTCCAACTGCCCTGGGAACCTGCAGCCATTTTCCTATTATTTTAAACACCGACCAGGATTTCATCTCTTTGTCATTTCCAATTTTGGGACTATACCTAAAGTAGAAAGAGGGAGTCTGAGGATGAATCACAGAGAAATCAGAAAGATCAAACCAGGTCAAGAAGCCGATCTTGGGGGGAATCAAGGTGACAGGTGCAGGGAGCGGAGGAGAGGACCTCTGTCATCTTGGTGGGAAAGTGTCTCACAAAGGGAGCATGAGAGTTTCTTCTTTTATGAGAAGCACAAGGAGAGGAACAAGATCTGAATCGGGTGAACCTCCAGGAAGAAGTTGAAACATTGGAAAAGTACAGGGTACACACACAGAAGTCAGGGGCTGGGGGACTCCCGCCTCCCAAGGACAGAGCCTAAGAGGCAGCGCTGCAGGAGTGACCCACAGCAGCAGGAAGGACCGGCAGGTCTCCAGAGAGGGTCCTGTCCACCACACACCTCTGCGGTATGTGTGTTGGGGAGGGGTCCCCTTAAGAAGGGGTCCTCTAAAACTCAACCAGAAAGTTTTCCTTGATTTTGGTCGGACAGTGCCCTCCGCCCTAAGGAGCAGGGAATGCTGACAGAGAAGAGGCGAAGACCAGTCTCCTGGGTTAGTCCACAGACAGAGGACAGCCCACAGAAAGCAGGCCCCAGGCCTGGAGGAAGCACTGCACCCCAGAAAAGCCATGGTGCAAACCCGGTGCTCCAGCACTCCTCGAGAGCTTGCAGAAGTGATGACTCTACAAAATGGGTATGTGGCCCTCAGAGCCTGGGGACTGGGAACAGCCTGTGCCACAGGACATCAAGGTCAAAATCTGAGCGAAACCCCTCTGCAAAAGGATTGGGCCTTGGCCACATGGGATTAGAAAAGAGCACACTGCCACAGCTGGGGCACCCCGTATTTTCACAAACGTTAGGATAAGGAGAAACTTGGACTTATTTCAAATCTACCCTGAAAGCTTAAAGCAACAGGAAGTACAATGTGACACTACTACTATTGTCTAGTCAACCTTTCTGCTGCTGTGACCAAAGACCTGACAAGAACCGTTCTAGAGGAGGAAATGTTTATCTTGTGGCTCACGGCCTTGTGGCCTCAGTCCATAGACAGCTGGTTCTATTCCTTGGCGCTGATGCAAGGCAGAGCATCATGGCGGAAGGACGTGCTGGAGGACAGCAGCTCAGTCAGAGAGCACAGAGACCCTAAGCCCAGCTCACCAAATACACACCCAAAGGCACACCCCAAGGATACCCTCCTCCAGCCACATCCCACTCAGATAATCCCATTCAGGGGATTGATTCACTGATTGGCTTAAGGCTCTCATAACCCCCCACTTCACCTCTAAACCTTCCTGAATTTTCTCACATGAGATTTTGGGGGACACCTTCGTCTACACCATAGCAACTCCTAAGTGTTGAAATCACATGGTACTACTACTTTACTACAATTAAATTATTCTCATGATGCCCTGGTGACGTGTGATGACCCTTCAGTTATGAGACAAGCCTGGAGAGCAGGAAGCAGGGCTGTGACCAGGACCCAGCATGGAGGGTCCCAGGGCCCCTCTGGGGAAGAAAGGACTGCCTTTGTGTGCATTTTGGTATGCCCCTGTAGCTTTTCAGCAAAAAGCTGCCAGCTTAACCCCACCTCAAGGTATCATTACATGGAAAATATTTAACAGGACACTTGTGGTTACTAGCTGATAAAAGCCAGGAGGAAAATCAGGTAGGTTGAATTACAGAGCACTGGCTTAATTCTAATTTTAATTATACTGCAAAATAAAATTACTCTCAGTATTATATTTTTGAAACAGTTATCGAATACAAAGCATATTATTTCAGAGTCAGGCAATTTCAATTTTTAATTCTATTCTTGTAGCAGTTTCTAATTTTGTGGCTTCTGCAAATCACCTATTTTCAGCCTAGTGTCTTTAAAATTAGATAGTAACACTTCTTTTGTAAAGTTACTGAGAAGAATGAAGACACTGGTGTTCGTAGAAGCACTGTATAAGCTAAGATTTATTTGTCAGTATAAATTTAGTTTTTCCTGGGCTGGGTTGTACCTCAGTGGGGAGCATACCCAAGGCACTGGGTTCCATCCCCAACAGTGCAAAATATGAAGAAATAAATTTAGTTGATCCTTACAAACTGTGGGATCGATTCCTGCCTAGTGAATTTTCTGTGCTGGGTATGATGAACTCCAGCCCAGTTTAACCAGAAACATTTTACTTAGATCAGTCATTCATAATGGCGCTGCCAGAAAATGTATTCGCAGTGAGCTCCACGTTGAGAGAGATAATTAAAAAGATTGGATTCAAACTTCCTGCTCTACCTTGTGATTGTTATTTTACCAGAGAGAGCTCAACCACACTGAAAAGCAGAGCGTTCTCCCAGGAGCAGGCGGCAAGGCAGGGAAAGAAACAATTAAGTCTAATTGACTCAGCAGGTGGATCAAGGCAGAAAGCTGGTCCAGTCAACAGGAGTGCCTTTGCCAGATGAGATGTCTGTGTGAGCTGAGGGAGGGTGGAAGGGAGAGACGGGGAGCGCCTGGCCCAAAGTGTGTCTCCTGTTAGGTTTCCGCTATTAGGGAAACAGGGGCACCAAGGTTACTGTAATAAAAATCAGAATTATACATAATCGAACAAACGACTGTATCCTTAAACATGGCATACTAAAAATAGTTTAAGATTTAAATGCTTTTTAATCAGCAAGTTCTACATACATACAACAACCTATGGAATCTTTTTAGAGAATTGCTTTAAAAAACATTATATTCGTGTGTTTCAAAAATGCAACACACACACACACACACACACACACACACACACACACACACACACATATATAAACACAAATGGACTCAGAGTTGAGATGACCAGAGAAGCCCATGTCTTCAAGGCATTAGGTGTTATGTCCAGGAGTCTCAAGCAAGGTGAGTGTGTGTCCCACTCGTGAGCCACTGAGTGGTTCTTCCCCCTGGAACTATGGACTACACACTGTGGTTCTGCTCTGAGACACAGTTGCGTGAATTGTGGCCAATACCACTGTGTTAAGCTTTTGACGGGTACTTATATATCCCATTTAGGTGGCAATTCAAAGTTAAAATTCCAACGTATTAGACATATTTGCAATACTAACAAATTTAAAAAGTTAGCCTAGTATACACATACAGCATATATTGTACATATAAGTAAGTAGAAATAGGCATCAAATCTAAACTACATGTTTTGTTATTATGAAATAACATCACATGATTGAGATTTCTTATGTGGATTAATATCCTCATTTACTCTTATTGGTGAATAATCTAGATCAGGATTGGCAAACTATGGTGCATAGGTTGTTCATCTATTTTTGCAAATAAAATCTCAGGGTAGTTTGGGAAATATTATACATGGCCTCATACCTTCATTCTTTTGAATATTTCCCCACAAATCTTAGTTCTTTTTTCTCCCTAATTCCTTTGCATGTATTCTTACTAGAGACCCTATGGTTCCTTGGGGGCCCTGGATGTTGGCCATGAATTTTAATGCATTTTCTATGCATGAAAAATGCATGTACAGTCCTCACCACTGTGACAGACACAGCACCGGCATAGAGCATATCATCCCTCCACAAATCAGTGATAATTTCTGCAAGAAAGACTGCCCTGGAAGTTCCCTGGGTAGAGTTTATGCCCAGGTATCACCTCCTTCAGGACAGTGGATTCTCAGACTTTTCTGGGGATGACGAACCTAGGGTGGCCAGCTTCACCCAAATGAACAGCTTTCTGTCAATCTATTCCAGTTTTACAATATTGCTACTTAGAATTGAAAGCTCTTATAATGATTCATCTAAGAGAATGAACTGGGCATTTTTAAAGAAATGCTTCTAAGAGCAAAAGAGATGCAAAAGAGATACATTTCTGTTAGGGACTGCTACAAAGTATATGGAGGAATAAAAACTGAGAGTCAGAATATTTGGAGACAATGTGCTTTTCCTGTAAAACAACCATGATGCTAATGTTGAGAGTGTATCCACATGCAGGTGTATAAAGGCCTAGATATGCAATAGCCAGACTGATATTTTTATTAATATCTATAGATCGATACCTGTATTTGGAAACAAAGTTTCTCTCTGAGGCTTCATCTGCATGTCAAACCTGTTTTCAGTTTAAAATCTCCAGAATCCCTCTTTATTAACTAACTGAAACTCCAACTTGAAAATATCTTCCAGTAGCAGAAAATGGATGCGTTCCTATCTAATACTTTTATGTTAAAGTTCTCCAGCATCATGTGAGACCTAACATTACTTTTCAGTGCTTTGCATTTGTAGAATGCTTCAAGGTTTGCCAATATTGTCACATATATATGTTATATTATTTAAAAAAAAAAAATCAAATGTAACTAACTAAACTGGCTCAGAGGATAGTTTTCCAAGAAGAATGGATAAAAGCTTTTTTAAACCTTCTTCACTAAAAGCCACACCGGAGTGTGAAGGACAACACTCACAACAATGGGTATTTATGAAGCTCATTACTACTTTGATTTTTCTCATTTCCCTACGCACAATCTTAAACAATGCAGTGAGGGGAAAGGCATATCATGCAATAGCAGAAATGTCAAGAACGAAAAACGGTACCCTGTGTCCTTCACAGGAACACAGGAACCATCAGCCCAGTGCCTCCAGCGTGCTCGGCTGTCTGTGGCACAGTGGGTTAGTACTTTTAGAAACTGTCTCTGTTGCAACATTTTATCACTGAAAAATCCAGATGTGAGTGTGGAAAGCCCCAGAGAAGTGTGAAGAAGAGAGAAATCCTGTTACTGGAGGCTGGCAGGTGCAGGTGCCTTTCAGCCCTGAAGACCTGGGCGTTCTGATCCTTAAGTCTTCAGCCTGCCAAGCCTGTCCCCAGACTCCTCCCTCCAGACCCCTGTCTTGTCTCCCTCTACCTTGTTTTTAATGTTAAATAAGAAAATAAGTGCACCTGACTTCCTCTAAAAGGTCTCTGTGTGGGAGCATAAGTCCGTGCCTCCTAAGCAAGCGTCATTTTCTCTTCCATTCTAACAACAGGAGGAGCCAAGTGATTCAGCCCCAGAACCCCAAGGTACCTTCCTCAGGAGTGTGCTCTGGGGACAATACACAGTGGTATTACATTTTGGGAACTTTGACTACATCACAGGCACCCTGGGCAGATGTCCAGCATCTTTCACAACCTACTGGGTGCACAAAAGGAAATCACATGAATAAAAACAAACCTGCAGATCATCTTTACAGCTAGCCTGAAACAGGCAGGCTGGAGGCCTTTTGGGGAGCCCAGACTGTCCCCCTCCCCAGATAGCCTCTGTTTCTACATTACCTTTAGCTAATGATGACCTCAAACCTGGAGTGACTTAAATGTCACCACCTGATATTTCAAAGGAGCTCATTCTGCTCCCCATAGTGGTTGTTACTTTCAGAGATCTTTTAACTGGAGAAAATGGAAGGGGATTCCGTGTCTGCTCATCATCACCAAGGTCCTGGTGTGATTGCTTTTGTTTGTTTGTTTGTTTTGTTGTTAATCACATATGGCAGAACAATCCATTTTGACATAATTATAAAAGAGTGAACTATCTCTTGCTCTAGTTCAGACCCCAAAACCTCCCCTTCCCCTTTCCTCCCCCTTGCCCCTGCTGTCTTCCCTCTGCTCTGCGGATCTTGCTACCACTTACCTACAGTTATTTTTAAATTAATTTCTGTGGCTGTCCATGATGGTGGGAATCACTGTGGTATATTATGTACGTAGGAAAGGTCATGTCAGAGTCATCCACAGTCATTCCTTATCCAGCAATGGCTCCAGCCTTCCCTTCATTCCCCTTGTCTACTCCACTGAAGTTCTATTTTGTTACCTCCTTTCAAGAGATGAATAGGAAAAGAAAATATGGCATACATACACAATGGGGTATCACTCAGCCATAAAGAAGAATGACTTTAGGACACTCGTCAGTAAATGGATGGATCTGGAGACCATCATGCTAAGTCCCAAAAGGCCGAAGATTGAATAATGTAATTGTGTTTTGTTGTTGTTGTTTTAATCACAAGACGTGATGAGACTTCTATGTGGACAGTTCTTATTATCCCTTACTCAAAGGACGGACAGCTTCCCTGGACAAGGTGGCTGTCACCTGCCAACGCTGCCCCCTAGTGCTGGCTTGGACTCTCCTTCCTGGGTCCCACCCTCTGGCAAAGATGCTTCTCTCCTGGTGCTGCCTTCAGGCTCAGGACTGGTGTCACGTGACCACGATGATGGCTGTGCTTTTCGCCCAACTCACTGATAAGTGTCCCTAAGGAAAGACTGTGGGTGGAGGGTACTGTGTGGTGAGGCACAGTGTCTGTCAGCACACAGTCTCCACCCGGCTAGGCCGGCATCGGAAACACAAGATCAGCTAGATGCCTCTGCAGACGGACCTTTCCTTCCCGGTCCAGGAATGCCATTGCACACAGGAGATGTGACCCCCACCTCATCTCTGGTCAGCTCCAAGGAACACATGGCCCAGAGGCCAGCCCTTCACAGGCAGACCACAAGGGCGTAGAAATAGCGAGGCCAGTAGGCGAATTGCAGTCCAGGTCGTCTTGTTTCAGCTTCGGGCTCCTTGTCCCTGTTGTGACTGCTCTTCAACCTGAGACCCTACACTTAAGTGTCCTCAATTTGTCCGACAGTACAATGAGATGGCCCATGAAGAGCCACTGTGATACTCTGCATGCAAATGCCTTGGCATCTTATGAAAGCTGACTGTATGACTTCTACTCACAGCCGGTCAGTTCTGTAGATGATCTCCTTCTCACTAGACCAGGAAACTCATTACTCCAGGATCCCATATTGTAGGCTACAAAATGAGGCTTAGGACTATTGAGTGACTTCCCCCAGGGGCTCAGGGAGTAAAGGAAAATCAAGACTTAAATCACACTCTATAAAAACGTGCAAGCAACAATAAGATAACGTCTGACTCCAGGACAGCCCTTCCACCTTGCCTCTTGTCTCGGTCTCTATCCACAGCCCACTCTACACCACAGTAATGTAAGCAGCGAGAATATGCTGTTCAAAATGATGTCACTATTTTATTTTTGCCATATACAAAAAACATGAATGTTGCGAGTTTAAAGAAATCTCATTTGAGGATCAGAATTGTAGATTTTGATCTATCCATAGATAAACTATAAATATATGCTAAGACATCTTAGTTTTGCACTAGTGAGCTTAGAAATACCTATATTTTTGCAGATATTGAAAATAAACCATGCATGTACAGCTATTTTTTACTGTGTATTTTTGCACAGTAGCTACTGTGACTCATGCTTTTGCAGATGAGCTTGTCATAAATCTCTTTTTAATTTGAAACCAAAAAAAATGGGAATGCATAGATTTTGATTCCATCATTTTCTAGTTAGTATTAGTTACCAAAATTCCTGGTAATATGCATTTTCACATTTACCACCAATTTGATTTTTGGAACCACTCAAGCCTCAAGCTTCTTTCTCAATGAACACATTAACACCACAAAATTTTATGATATCCATCTTTTAACTTTAGAGGCAAAAATACCATATTTGGATTTTTACTGGCAAAAAAAAAAGGCCTTAAATCTTCCCTTTATTTTTAAAGCAATAATAACTTCAGATGAGAAATATCTGAGCCAAATGCAAAGTCATATGGTGAGTCTGATAATCACAGCATTGACTGTAAGTATAAATTCAAACCTCTTTAACAAATTTTTATAAAAGAGTATAAAATCAGTAAAATCTATAGTTATGGAGTCACAGATTTAGCAAGTCATGAGTAATCCTCACACGCATCTCCCCACCTGAAGTTTTATAGATTCTTAAAATACACTTATCATCAGGCCTTGCATGGATGAGAAGAATAATTCCGTTTGACAGGAAATCAGAGGACACCGATTGACAGAAGAACAACCAAAGCTGAGATGTGCATGAGGAACTCGGAGTCGCAGGGAGTGAGAGTGCCCTCCCCCGGAGACAGGGCCAGCGCTGTCCAGACCAGGGCCTCCCCAGCTAGAGGCACAAGGAGTGGAACTGCATCCGAAGCCTACACCTTCTCCTCCCCGGTGCTAAGGAACCTGTGCTGACCCTGGTCAGAACAGTGGCCCAGGATCCGCCACCATGGAACCCAAGGGGAGACAGCAAGTGTCTCGTGAGAACTGGGGGTGTCCCATGGACAGGTGTGCGTCATGGACAGTGTGGCACCAAGACGGCACACGGGACCATAGGTGATTGTTCAGGCCTTTCTGACGTGGTAGGACTCAGTCTCTGCAACCTGAGGTCTATTGAAGGACTGTCAAGTGCACAGGGAACAAAGGAGAGTTGGTCGATTAAGACTTGCTCCTTGGAGCACAGGCTCGTTCTTACAAAGGGCAGGTTTCCCTCGACATCCCTGAACATCGTGGTGTATTATAACTGAAGTCCAGGTCAGTAAACACCCTTTATCTCCCTTTAACTCTACAACAGGTTATTCCAGGCCCAATTCAAGTATGAAAGCATGGAGCTTCCTGTTGAGGAAAATTCTCTAGCAGGGTCACTTCATGGACTGTAACAGAAAGAGTTGCAATGGAAGAAAAACTCAATGGCCCAGAGGTGAGGTTTTGGTTTTTGTTCTGTTTATCTCCGAATAGTAGCTAAAATAACTTTTACCCCTAAATTCTAACTGTTGACTGTGGTGGATGGAACAAATATCTTATTAGATGACAGGAGGCTGTCCCCTCCAAATTTCTAAACTTTTTTTTCCCTTCATAATGACTTCTTCCTCTCTCACACCTCGTTTTTCACCATTATTTTTCAATTTCCATCATGCCTTTATCAAAAAAAAGAGCACAGATCTTTATGTACATCCCAAGGGAGCGGGAGACAGAATGAAGGATGTGTGTATGTTAACGTTGGTTTTAAAACACACATTGCTGCAAAGATCACCGCAACACTCTCTTCAGGTCACATGAAAAGAAGGCTGCAGGCACTGCTGTCTGGGCTGGCGGGCAGACTGGAAGGATCCAAGGCCAGTAAGGCTGAAATTCCCAGGGTCTTTCTCCAGCCCTTGAGCAGACCTTTTACCAACAGTGTTGGAAGTTTATGTTTGTAAAGATGACTAAATTAGCCTCACTAATTGTAAAAAACTCAACACTGAAATGGAAGTCCTCAAGTTTCAACTGGTGTTGGAAATCCTGAAATCAACTCCGGTCACAGAATTATTAGAAGTGGATATCTATATAATGACCAGCAAGAACCATTTCTCCTGGTCCTGCATGATTTCCATTTCTCAGGATTTTTTTTTTTTTTTAAATCATGTGGAAAATAGAAGAAAACCATTTTTGACTAGGACTCCTCACCTGGCCCATCAGGCCCTACTGAACAGAATGCCACCTTACCATGGTCATTCCAGAGAAAGCACACTGCCTGGGTCAGGGGAAGCAAGTCGTGGGTGCCACCATGGTCTTTGGACAACTGGTCTGGGGATGGCCTGAGTTGGTGTTGCAAGGCCAATGCAGTCCAGAAGCAGTTGGGTTCCAAAAGTCCCCTGCCCTGCTAGAGCCACAGACCAGCAGAGGCGTGGGGAGCCACAGACCAGCAGAGGCGTGACCATGGCCGGAGAGCTTGGTTGTTGGAGCTACTGAGCTCTTCAATTTGTCCCCTCAACACTGAGCTGGTGGCAGAGTTGTCTAGGTTCCTGGTCCTTGGCTGACACCTAAGTACATTGCCTGCTGCTCTCTGTGGTGGAGACCATGCTTTCCAAAGAAACACAAACTGTGAGACCCTATAGAGGGAGGATTGGCCCTCACCAAGCACTTACTTGGTACCAGTTCATCATATATGCTACAGTATTTTAGTTCTCACAAAAACCTCAGGCAATGATTTTATCAGTGGGAAAACTGGTACTTAGAAATGGTGAGAGGTCTTTTTCCCAATCCTAAGACACAGCAAGCCTTGGATTTGAATCCTGGCACTAACGATACCAAGGGTTGGACACTTGTCAGTCATTCTTCTGCATGGAGGTGTCCAGCAATGACGGGAGAGACCGAGGCTTCACAGGTCTGTGAGTGTGGCTCCTCCAGGTCACAGGTGCCTGGGAAACAGGAAGCCCTGCCAGCATTTCACACACAGCAAACTATCCAAATGCTACTAAGACAGCCACGCTGCAGTGAGACGCGTGAGGAAGGGGAAGATAAACAGCCCATCTGGTTCTAAAACGGATTTCAAGAATGAGTTTTAAGCCTGACGCCTCCTCCTGGCCACCACCTTTGCTTTTAAGCAAGAATCTTATGGCACCAATTTGATTCACTAAGGAATTAAACGCATATCCACTTAGGATTCATTTTTGTTCTTCTTTCTTTGTTCTAGAAATAAATACTCCTGGGGTGGCTGCAGAAAAGGCATTTGTTAAGGGAATTGATATGTACTCACTTCTGACGTGGTGTCTGGGCATGCAGGGGCTTCCTGCTGACTCTGCAAACACCACACATGCCTCCTTTAACTTTATTGGCAATGAGGTGCACATTGGCAGCTGGTTGCGTTCTGTTTTTAGGCAAGCTACTTATATTTAGGGACCGTTTCAACTACAGCAGTTTGTGTCATTAGAACATCAATGTTATTATCATAATGTTTGGGTCTCTCTCTGTTCTGAATCAAATTTAGAATATCTTTATTATTTTTAAACCAGTTCTGTTCTATCTGGTTTTATTCAAAATACGAGAATACTTTTTCTTTACATATATTCAGTCTTTGCCCCAAACCTAGAGTCATACATAAATTTGGCAATGAATTCTAAAACACTCAGGTTTATATAATTCAGACCATAGAAGATGAGTGTTTCTTTTTTAATGAAAGTTCTTTAAATGAAATAATAATAGAAAACAACAACAACAAAAAACAACAACAAAAAACAACAACAACAAAAAAAACACTTCTTTAGCCAGTATCCGTTTCAGAGATTCTTTGTTATTGAAATATTTTTAAGGCAATGTCTTGGGCATCCTGTTCAAGCCTAGGGCATCTCACCTTCCTGTTGTACGGAGGAATGAACTAGAGAATACAGTTATCATTCTAATTACTGATGACTCCTAATATGGAATCGCATTCCTGAGAGTGGCGGTCACCCTGAGCCTCAGCCTGCTCAACTTGAAAATGGGAACTATCCCTTTGGACCTGCTGTGGCAGCTGTATTTGAAATGTACTGCAAATTTTGTGAGTCATACCCCGGGAACTCTCTGCTCCTTTTGACTCCAGGGCTGGCCCGTGCCTGGAGTTTGCCTGTATTGGGGATTGCAGGGGGTGACAGGAGCACAACACAGACAGCGGCTACAGCTCTGAAGTCAGACGGTCTGAGTCAGACTCCTCACTCCACAAATTCTTTATTTCTCAGTCCCCCAGACTGGATTAGGTGAGCAGAAGAAAATGGCTTCACAGGATTCTTGTAAGAACTAATTGAAAAGTGAAATACCATGTAATGTGCTTAGACTAACGCTTGACATGTGGCCAGCGTTCAACTACTCTTCCCTGTGGTGGAAGTCACAAACCCAGCCTGACACTGTTTCAGGGTTGAAGGCGACCTCCCTCGTGAGGGTGTCCCTGGCCTCTAGTGCAGGAGACAAAGTCTGTGGTTTAGAGGCTGCAAGATCAGACAACGGAGAACGAGTCCCAGCCCTGTTTCTACGTAGGTGACTGGCACAGTGACAGCGGCTCTCGGACCCTCATGTTCAGAATTGATAGCAATGTACACTGAGAGTTGATGAGATAACATTTGAATGCCTGCCACCTGGTTTACTTTGGATAAATGCCAGTGTCTTTTCTCCTAAATACCTTTGAACATATGTAGCCATAGCCCTACCTGAATATGTGCATACCCTGAATATGGGACCCATGAGCATCTCCAGAATACTGGTGCTAGGAATTGAGAATTTTCCTCAGTTCACTGTAAAGTGCTTTGTGTTTCATTGTTCGATTCTAGCAAACTAGTCTTAATCTAGAATCACTGTATTTCAGAACACTGTCAAGGATGGAGTGGAATAATTGAGTTAAAAGTTGATGGCATTGTAATGAAGACAACATTGTTCATGAGCACATATTAAAGTGATTTCTCTTCTTCTACAAATACTATCATAACCTGGCAGAAAATGCCATTGTGTTCCATGATATTTTGTTTACAGAATATAAGTCTCAATTTTTTCATCTCTTTTGGTATGTTTTTGTCTTTCAGTCCAACCTGCAGAACAACATTTCTAGATAGTCACCAGATTTGTTGTGCTAGGAAAAAATCATGTACCCCAAACATGACCTCTGGAAGTGCTGTAACCCTTCCCCCAAGGCTTAAGGCAATAGAGGGGAATGGTAGTGACCAGCAGGGGACTTCCTGGGTGCTTCAGAGAGCTCCAGGAGCAACACCACCACAGGTCTTCTGGCTAAGTACTCAGTTGCATCGTATTTAGTAGTCAATATTCGACTCTTTGACAAACTGGTATGGAAAATATGGAGAGTTCAAAGCAGTGAGATTATTCTGGCTTTGGAAATTTTGAAGCATGAATTTTAATAATAATGTTCAGTTTACTTGATGTTTCATTGAACTTGAAATATAGGATATTGCAAAGCAAATGCTCAGGTAGAAGACTAATAGCACATTTATGAAGGCATGTCGGAGGAACTGCAGTAAGTCAAGCCTGGCTGCTGGACGGTGCTGACAAGCCTGCGGGCTGCTGTCCACAGTCTACTACACCCAGGGAGCCTGCAGGAGGCCCGCGCAGAGACAGGGGACCTCCGCCTCAGTCTGGCACCCTCCAGAGCCTGACGGAGTGAAATGCCAGCAAACTCCCTTGCCTAGGAAGGAGTAAATTCATTACTTTAGTTATATTTTTTTAAGCTCAATTTTTTAAAAATTGATACATTAAAAATACAAAAATTGTAGATTTAATTAAAAAGATAGTGACCACGGCTGGGGCTGGGGCTCAGCGGCAGAGTGCTCGCCTCCCATGTGTGAGGCCTTGGGTTCAATCCTCAGCATCGCATAAAAATAAGTAAATAAAATCAAGGTATTTTGACCAACTACAACTAAAAAATAAATATTTTTTTTAAAAAAGATAGTGATCATAGTGTGGTTTGAGTCCATCTGAGGCTAGTGAGCCTTCTTTACATCACCTGCAGGGGCAAGCCTGTCCTACACACGCTCATCACTCCACCATCACACACATAAACACTATCACACAGACGTGCCACACACAGCCACAGACACAAACCAACACACACATATGCAGACACAGGGACACAGATGCACACACACCCACACCCCGCACACATAGACACACACAGGCACATACCTACACACACATGGGTTTCTTTCTACAAGCCATTGTTACTACCTGTTTTCTAAGAAAACAGAAGTCAGAATTTCTCCAAAATTCCTCTAAAGGTACCATTCTCCTGAGGGTGACATTTCCCAAGGGTGACATTTACACTAGATCACTCCACCCAGTGATGGCATTACAGAAATTGAAATTGGCAATAAGAAACTCTACCCTCAGAGGCTTGGATGCTTTCTTTCTGGAAATCTCCTCCTATGTGCTTTTAACACTCTCCTGCCACCCACCCTTCCTTCTCCCCTTCCCTTCTTCCTATAGGTATTTAGAAAACAAGCACATTAGATGTTAGGTTTATGTAACTGAACCCAGTGCAACAATAAGACATGTGAACTCCTCAGCTGCCCTAGGAATGCATGGTCCCAACAGCTCCCAAATCCTTAAAATAGTCCACAGGCAGCAAGTAATTTGCTTCAAAAAAATTAACACTCCAGTTTTGATTCTAGAGCCATCTGATCCTTGCACATCCACTCAATATTCAGCAGTAGTACAGCAAATCATTCTATATTTGAACTCATCAGCTGTTTTGAATATTCTGAGTTTTCTATTCCTGCCCCATCAGTGCCTGTGGATCCTGTCACTGCTGTGAATGATGGTGCTCCTGTCCAGCCACATGCCACGCTCCACAGGTGACAGCGGCTGTGTGCAGGGAGCCGGAGAGCAGGACCTCTTCCAACAGCCTTTCAGACTACTACTGTCTAATTGTTCGTAATTACATGGAAGACTCCGTTCATAATCAGTGTGTTCAGGACCAAAGGAACAATTCCGGGAAGCACTGCCAAACACTTGTGCTCAGTGGCACAGATGCCCGTCAGCATGGGGTATTCTTTCCCTGGGTACCACACTTTCCAGCTGTTGTTGCCACATTTAAAATAGCCAAGAATTCTTGAGGTGACTTTTACGTAGGAATCTCAGATGGACCTTTACTTTTCCACTTGTTTTCTGCCTTGCGCCAGCCAAGGAAGAAATAGGAGTGCACGTGCAACTTTCAAATTAGGATTTGCAGAACTTGGCATCAAGCATCTGAAAAGCTGGGGAATATTGTGTGGGCACTGGTACATAAAACCTACAGGAAGCCAGGAAATGCAAGAACCAACTTCTCTTACCTTGACAGTCCTTGAGCATTTAGTAATCAGGAGTAACCAACAATGAAACGAAGCACAGTAGGCAATGATTGCTCATTAACTTTCCATCCTGTTCCCAGAGTCTGACATACCCATTTGTTTAAGGTTGGAAAGTACATTTTATCAAGTGACAATATGAAGAGGTATTTTTTGCTGTTATTCATATTATTTCTACAGTATTAACATTTTCACAATAACTGACATTGTATTTGTAGATTACATAAGAAATGGAGATAAATTTGAGCTTCTCCATTCTCTTGGCCCTCTCTTACTCCACCCTAGAACCTTCCAGTCCCTTTCCCACCTTCTCCCACTGTATCTCCTTGTACCCCAGACACCTGTGCAGAGAAATAAGAGTCATGCTTGATTGAAACTTGTTGACAAAAAGTTATTCATTAATTTGTGGTACTGTTAATGACCATATTTTTTCAAAGGGTCACAAAGCTCTAACAAAATGAAAGCTGCTTTTATAGGCAAACAAAATCCATTAGGATGTGGGCCTTCTTTCTCCTTTTCTGAGAAAGGCTTGCTTCTTACAAGGGCTTGCTGTGGTCTGGGAAGGACTTTGTAGCCCCAGCCTGGGGGGTGCTGCAGCCCAGGTCCATAGGTGCTCTGCAGAGTGAGCTTCTGAGAAGCAAATAGCACCCCAGCAGGAAAAGGTCACTGAAAGGTTTGTGGGGTATTTTGCGCAGATTTCAAAAGTAGCTTCTTCTTAAAGTTCTTCTGTCTTCCTTGAAGTACTTTCCTGAATGTTGGCTTTATATTTCTCCTCGAAATGGAGAAGTGTGAGAGAAACTTTGCCCTAATGTATTTTCTTTACAAATTAACATAGTTAATTAACTTAGTTTTAATACTTTTCTCTTCAGTTGTTAATAATAGGCTACTTTTATATTTTTTTTGCAAACCCTTTGAATAATTTTGATCACATTTCTTGTTTTTAATATTCTGAAAAATACTGTACTGTATATACCGTCTAATATTCTTGGAACTGTGTTATAACTTGGTATCTTTATTTCCTTACAAATGACTGACTATTCCAGGTAGATAAGAAAATCTTTTTCTAATATCATCTTTTGAAAGTCAACACTGCATCAAATCTGATGATCTTCTTTACCACACCCTCAGAACAAAACATTTTCTTGGTGCTTTTTAACATTCAATCCAAAGGCCCAGCAAGCCGTTCTCTCTGTCTTCCTCTCCACTCAAACCCCAAACCACTTGGCCCCTGGCGCCCACTGATGCCCTAGAGACGCCCCCATTCTCTCATTCCTCAGACTCCCCTGGGCTTCTGCCCCGCCCCACAGCACTAAGCCAGGGGCAGACATTCCACCCCTTGTCTCCGCTGCCTCCCCAGCAGTCTGCCAGCCTTTAGGACACACTGGGTGGCGTTCCTCCAGTCAGGACTCCAGCTCCATGATGGAGAGACCTGAGTTCAAGGTCGAGGACTCTGAGGAATGCCGAGCAGAATTCTCTATTTCAAGTTGTGACTTAGGAAAATTGATCTCCAGGAGGGAGGTTTGAACCAGTGGAGACCACTGATGTCCGACATCAGGAGCTGAAGCAGGTGCCAGTCACCAACATGGTGGGAAGAGAACCATGTTATCATTTCCATGATGGCGGTGAAGGAGGAGAAGAGAAAGCGTGGCATCTGGGCAAGCTGGGTGGGAAGGCCAAAGACAGGCGTGTGTGTGTGTGAGTGTGTGTGTGTGTGTGTGTGTGTGAGAGAGAGAGAGAGAGAGAGAGAGAGAGAGAGAGAGAGCATGTGTCCAGGATTCTTTAGTCTTGAGCACATTAAAGACAGTGAAAAAGGGGGTGGAATAAGCACAGGAGGAAGAGCAATGATAGCAAAAACTCCGGACAGGGCTTGGTGGCAATGCCCGCCTGCAGGAAGAGGTTGAGCCATCTGCATGCTGAGACCTGCAGTCAAGGCCACTGGAAAACACTTCTGTGCTGACCCCTGTTGAGGCTTTCATAAGCAGTGTTTCAAATTTTCTATTCTTTGGAGCACAGCAATATGCATTTTCTTCTCAAATAGATATTGTAGAATAAATGAGTAAATAAGGGAGTTAATTATCTGTGCTGAACTGGAAGGCAGTACTGGGCCAGGAGGGTCCCCATCATCCCTGGACCTTGGTCCTCAGGCATGCCCTCAGGCCCTCAATGCCCACCAGGCAGACCACATAAGAGCTGCACGGGGTGAAGGTTCTTCAAATTAAGCACAAATGAGCTTTAAATGGAACCACAGATCTGCTCTTATCTGGTCCAAAATACTGTCACTAAGGAAAGTTTGCGAAACTTTTAAAATAATCATTACTTGATGAGAAGCTATTTCTCTGCAGCCTTTCCTGTCTCATACAACCAAATAAATATACCTAACGGAAAGACAAGGGAAGTACTCACAACACAGCTCACCAGCAGAGCTGCTGCAGATCTCTCTAGACTTTCTGAAATGGGGACAGAGGATGCTCTCATTCCAGAAAGTCCAGAGAGATCTGCATCCTAGACTCTGAAAGCCCCTGGTGTTTGGGGGTGCACAGAAGAGCAGCGCCGGCCACCTCAGGTTGCTCTGGCAAGCCACCTGGGGCTGCATCATTCACTGTGAGACTCAGAGAGCCCTTCAGCTGATGAATCTGGCAGATGGCATTCCAGCAGGGAAGATGGCGGGTGACCAAGAGTGTCACACGCCCTTCAGCTGCGCTAGACCACAGAGCAGTGCCTCTGGCCCCTGAGCCTCCTTCTTGTAGAGCAGTAGCTTTAGAAAACTTGCATTTGAAAATTTTTTGACAACTATCTCCCCCAAAACCCCTATTCTCTGCTCCTATGATTTCAACATTTTTAGCTTCCACGTGTAGGTGAGAACCTGTGGAGTTTGTTGTTCTGTGTCTGGCTGGTTTCTATTTTTTTTTTTTTTATTGGAGCATTATGGTTATACTAGGAGTCGGGTCCCTCCTGAGATGGCACAGGCATGGAATTGTATTTCAATTCATGTTCCCCTCCCCCCATTCCTTCTACCTCCCCCTTCTATTCTCCCTTCTCTGCTCCACTGACCTTCCTTTTACTAATTTATTTATGTACTTTTATTGGTTGTTTGTATTTATACATAAAGGTGAGACTCCCTGTGGAATATTTATGTATGCACATAGCATGATTTTTAAATATTTGTTCTGTATCTCCTCCCTTTCCCCATTCTTCCTTTCTCCCTCTTCATCTCCTCCTCTACTCCACTCTCGTCCCTATATCTTTAGGTTATGTGATTCCCCCTCCTTCTTACCTTTATTTTGCTCCAGCTTTCACATCTGAGAGAAAACATTTGACCCTGATTTTCCGAGTCTGGCTTATTTCACTTAACATGATGTTCTCCATTTTTATCTTCTTACCAGAAAATACCATAATCTCATTCTTCTTTATGGCCAAGTAAAATCCATTTTTATGTATACCACAATTTCTTAGTTCAGTCCTCCATTGATAGACATCTAGGTTGATTTCATTATTTATCTATTGTGACTGTTCTACTATAAATATTGAGGAGATTGTAGTTCTATAATATGCTGATTTCAGTTCTTCTAGATAAATACCAAAGAGTGGGATAGTGGGGTCACATGGTGGCTTCATCCCTAGTTTTTAAGGAATATCCATACTGCTTTTTGGAGTATTTATACTAGTCTACAGTCTAATGTATGAGTGCACCTCCCACCCCCACCCCCACAACCTCACCAGCTTTTATTATTATTTGTATTCTTGATAATTGCCATTCTGATTGAAGTGAGATGAAGTCTTAGTGTAGTTTTGATTTGTATTTCCCTGATTGCTAGAGATGTTGAACATATTTTCATATATTTTTGGCCTTTTGTATTTCTTTTTGAAAAAATCTCTTTTTTGTTCTTTTGTCTATTTTATGTTTGGATTATTTTTTGATGTTGCTGTTAAGTTTTTTGAGGTCTTTATATATTCTGAATATTAATCCCCTGTCAGAGAAGCAGCTGGCAAAGATTTTCTCCCATCGGTAGGCTCTTTCTTCTCTCTCTTAATAGTTACTTTTGTTGTGTAGAAACTTTTTAATTTGATGGCATTCTGCTTTTTGAGCCTTGGTTTTATTTCTTGGGCTCTAGAAGTTGACCTTATGTTTTCTTCTAGCAGTTGCAAGATTTCTGGTGTAATTCCTAAGTCTTTGGTGCATTTTGAGGTGACTTTTGTGCAGGGTAAGAGATAGGGATATAATATCATTCTATGTATGGATATCCAGATTTCTTAGCACTATTTGCGAAAAAGGCACTTTTTTCTCCAACATATATTTTGACACTTTTGTTGATAACTGTAACTCTGTGGGTTTGTTTCTGTGTCTTCTATTCCAATGCCTATTCTGATGCCAGTACCATGCGGTTGTCCACAGTATTATTCAATGTCTAGAATCGTGATGCCTCCAGCACAGCTCTTCTTATTCAGTATGACTTTGGCTATTTTGGTCTCTTATTCTTTCAAACTTAACGATTTTTTTTTCTAGTTTTGTGAAGAATGTCATTGGTATTACGATGAGATTGCATTGACTCTATAGAGCACTTTGGGTAGTATGGCAATTTGACAATATTAATTCTGCCTCTCCATGAACATGGGAGGTCTTTTCACCTTCATGTGTTTTCTTTGATTTCTTTCTTCAGTGTTCTATAGAGGGCTTTCACCTCGTTTCACATGATGTCCTTTGAGCTTAGCCATGTTATCATAAATGACAAGAGTTTCTACTTTTTCAAGGCTGAACAGCATTTCATTGGATGCCTGTGTGATTTTCCTTATCTATCACCCACTAATGAACACTTAGGTGGCTTCTATATCTTTACATTGTGAACAATGTAGCAACAAGCATGGGAGTGCAGATGTTTATTTGATAGTGATTTCATGTATTTGGGGTAAATACGTACTAGTGAACATAGAGTAATTTTATTTTTAGTTATTTGAGTAACCTCTATAACTTTTCTACAGTGACCATTCTAAGTTACATTCCCACCAATAATATGCAGGAGAACCCACCCTAAACATCTTACCTCTCATTTTTTAAAGGAAGAGAGTTCTGCAGGTGATTCTTAGAAGTAACAGCTCTGAAGCTGGAATCAGATGTGCACACAGAGATTACTGAGTGGTCCAGAGAAGACATGAAATGGAGACAGTGGAAACTAAGGCTCAGGACAGGGAGGTGACTGAACCCTATGAGAGTAGGATAGATCCCAAACGATGCATCAAAAAGTAATCCATCATGTAAAATTATTAATTAAAAGTTATATGGCACTTGCCTTTGTAGTGGAGAGAGTGCCCTGGATTGAAACGAGAGAATAAATCTATTGATGAGGCTGTGTCTAGGACCTGGGAATGAAGCTGCCACTTCAAAAGCTAAAAATCAATGTCAGGACACTATGTTGTAAACATAATTGGTGTTTATGCCAAAATAAGCACAATTTCAAAGTAAGGAGTCTGGAGGATGAGGCAGAGGAGAGATTAAGATCTGATAAATGAGAAGTTGTTGACGTAGTGAACATTATTTGGTAGTGACAGGAAAGCTTTCCCTGTACCTGGTTAGCAATGAAGAAACATCTGAAAGTGGTATAAATACAAAATAAAGGCATGGAACACATACCATTAAGATACTCCATTACTAATCAGTTAGAGAAATGTAAAATTACTCAGATAGCAAAAGTACAAATTATCAAGTAAAAAAAAATTATAAAGCTATGTTCTCAGTGATTGAAATTGACATATCTTAAATATTTATAAAACTACACTGGAGGGTAAAAAAGGTCTGAACAAATAAAGATATATAGAGAGCATTCATTGAATGCAGTTTTCCCAAACAAATCTATAAATGCAGAGTAATCCTAATAGGAATCACAGAGCATTCTTAATAACCCCAAGCATTCCAATTGTTGAGGGAGAAATTATGTAATGGAAAAGGGGAGTTCACAGTAAATAGAACATCTGTTAGAAAGTCCAAAATTGAAAACAGGTTGGTATTGACATATAAGTTACCGGAAAGTTCTCAAAAAGATACTTGCTCATATATATGGTAATGGTATATTTTAATGAAAACCGATTGTAAAACCTAGCTAAACTTTTGGAAGAAAAATATTCTATCTTCTAGCATATCCCAAAATAATTTCTAGAAATATGTCTTTTTTCAAAAAAAGTAACAGATATATATGTATCAAATTAATGCAATATGTGGATAAAGACCTGAGGAGCAGAACATCAAAACTAGAAGTGAGGGAAAAACAGGTCATTTTAGCTCCATAATGTCATTCATAACCACCATGGTCATAATAAAAACAGAAGGTAAAGCAGAATCTCAGGCCACGAACACGTACAAGGTGCCTGTGTACCTGTGTACCTGGCTTACATCCAGATCTGCCCCTGCTTTGGCACAGCCACATAAGGTCCCTGTGCTACAAGTTCCAGTGAGGTTTTCAGAGCAGGCTTGTAAGTCAGGGGTCAGAGGTCAGGTGTGATTCAAAGCTCTGCCCATCTTCCTCCCAGGCTTTCATTAGAGCTGGCCGGTTCCCCAGAGTGGAGGCTTCTTTTGGGTGTTCTCCCGCTAGCCCCACAGGGTGCTCTGGTGTAGAACACCTCGCTGCTGCAGTCTACCATGGGGCCAACGTTTACCAAAGTTACCCATCCGAGGAGGCTTCGCCATCCTTGGTCAGCGGCCTTACACCTGCCCGTGACTTTGCAGACCTTCATAGGTCAACACTACGATTCATCGCTGGGAATGCCTGCTTTCCCCTCGCAGGCTCCCAGATCTTGACTGACCAATTCAGGACATGAAAGACACAGTTTGATAAGGTTACTGTAAGAAGGGACTGACAAATCAATAAGGAAAAAGAAAAAAAATCAATATGAAAGATACAACTTAGTAAGGTCACTGTAGGATGGGCTCACACACAAGACGGTGAATGGAAGGGGGCGCCAACCGCTAACACCAGGGTAACTGCCCAGCCCTCCCTGACTACGGAGTCTCTGGGAGGTTCCCCACGCGATTTGTAAACAAAGAAGTATATACTAGAGCAATGGGGGGCAGTTCAGGGTTAGCAAACTATTTAAGAGTTAAAAGAGTATCTCTGAGCACTCACTTGGTACAAGAACACTTGAGACTTTGTTTCCACTGCCTTCAGAAGAACAAGTCAGTGAACGTTTCTCTGAAGAATTTGGCATTGTATGTCGAGTGGCTTCACACTGTGCCTGGGCAGGCCTCTTTATAGGAAGATCTTCCGTGGGTAGAAAATGAAAGTGAGCGCTGGGGATGCAGCTCAAAGGCAAAGCGCTTGTCTAGCAGGTTCAGGAGGCCCTGGGTTCCACACCTGAACTCCAGGTGAAACCGTGTGATAATAAAGAGAGGGACGGGGCCAACAGAGGTGTGAGGGGGTTCTTTTGAGCGTTGTGTGCCTCCACGCCAGCACACACACAAACACCCAGCAGGCAACGTTCCACGCTCAGCTTTCAAAAATGACGCACACACTCACACACCTCGTGGAAGTGGCTCCTTTAATCAGCACAAGAAAACAATAGAAAGAAAAATGAAATGATGACAGCAGTTATATTGAGTGGTTAGAAACTGAAGAGTGTGGTTTTGTATTCATATAAAGTACATGTTTCAGATTGTGTGTAGGTTTTTTGTTTAATATTTAAAAAGGCAAGTTAGAAATCATCGATCGTTGCCTTAGAAGTGTGCACGGAGACCAGCATTCCCGTGAGAGGGATGTTCAGACTCACTCTCTGGTGACCAGGCCATGGGCACCTGGGGACCAGGAAGGAAGCACAGGGGCCTCTGGCCCCAGCCCCTAGGTCATCAAAGCCTCAGATTGTCCAGCTCAGTGTTGAGGCAGCGGGTTCCTGCTGCTGCCACCTCAGGCCCGCTGGGCTGAAGGCTGGACCCAAGCTGGGGAAGGTGACCTGGGAGGGACCACAGCCAGGGGGAGGGACAGGGCCGCACTCTCCCCAAGGCCCCGCCTCCCCCTCCACGTGTACCTGAGGCACAGAGCACTCCTCTTGGTTGACCTCAGGGGCCAGGGTGAGTCCTCAATGCAATTCTGAGGGACAGCAGCTCCTAGGGCAGAGAGAAAGCCTTCCCACTGATGAACCTCACATCTCACCCTTGCAGTCCTGGGCAAGTGCAGGTGCTCTGTAGCATTTGGAGTTCTGAAGCCAACCCTGTCTGCAGCGAGGTCATGAGCCTGTCCAATGTGCACCAAGACCCTCGGGCAACCCTCACCCACCATATTCACTAAGAACGGGCTCAGTGGGGCGACTGTAGACAATGTCACAGGGTAGATTTCAAAGAGCTGGAAGAAAGGGATTGGAACACTTTCACCTCACAGAAGTGATAGATGACGGCAAGACATGCTGGCTCCGATCTGAACACTACGCATGCACACGTGTGATACAGGAAGCATCACGTGGTACTCCATACAACGGCACAATTGAAAAACAAAGATTTCAAAGATTAAAAGATTCAAGAAAAGAAACAATGAAAAAAGCCTGTGAAACAACAACAACAACAACAAAAAAAAAGAAGATAAAAATCTGTGAGTCAAATGGGGGATGAATGGAGCTACTCTTTTCTAGAATGAAAAAAAAAAAAACAAAAAACCAGACTCCTGTGTTCAGCCTGTTTGGATCAGCTAGGCCGTGCTCAGGCACGGCTGCAAGACACCACTGCTCAACATGCTCTGTATCTCTATCATCTTTTCCATTTTTATTGCGTCTGCAATTGAAGCAAAGCTCTGTATTTTGCTCCCTTGGTGCCGACATGTCATAGACAATCGTTTGCAAAGTCCATGTAAGTTCACGGCTAGTCTGAGCACCGTGATAACCAGGGACTCTCAGCTGTCCACAGAGTTTTAAGGGTATCTGGAGGTACTCCCTCTCCAGATCTCCTCTGCTGAAGCATGCGGTGTTCACTCTGCAGCAATAGTGTTTTTGGCCAATGCCCTCACATCTCCTTTTCCTGGACAGTGCCTTAACCAGGGTCCTGTGCTTCTCATCTCACCATTGACCTTCCGCCCAAGTCTAAGGAGGAACAGCTGGAATACATACACTGGTGTGTGTGTGTGTGTGTGTGTGTGTGTGTGTGTGTGTGCGTGCGCATGTGCATGCATGGTGGTGAGGAGCAGCCTGTGAGTAAGTTAGCTGGAGGGATTGATTTTAACCACTTACTATCTCATCCTGGACTCTAAAAGAAACAAAAACAAAATGAAACAATAACAATTAGATTCTGTTTGAGAGGGACAGACAGTGAACTTCCAAGCAACTGAGAGTTCATCATTTCATAACAGTTTATAAAGGATTCCCATTTGCTTTTCTTTCACTCAATTCACATGTCTGTAGGTTTCCCATCAGTTTCTTGACCTGGATTTCCCTGGTTCTGATAACTCTGTAATGCCCCAGTAATGTTATAAGAGGATTTTTTTCTTTATTTTGAGTTTCTCTTCCAGAGATAAAGTTTAATATTTGAGCCAACTTCTATTATATTCATCCTTACTTCCTGATACATGAAAATTTTGTGATTCCATAGGTAGAGACCATTGAACCACATTTATTTCTGGAAAACTGAATCCTTACAGATGCAGAGTTGACGTGGAGTCCATGTCTTTTCAAGTTGTATGACCTTAGCCACTGGAGAAAGATGCAATCGACTGATCTTGGTCCTGGCTTATGCAGTGGATTCTATTTTCAGAGTCCTTATGCCATTAGATCTGGCCCTAAAGTCCCCAGATACCATTTTGTTTGCTCCAGTGCCAGCTCTGACTCAACAGAAAGGGATCTGGAGACCTTGTTTATAGAAAAGTCGTTTCAGAAGAGTTTCCGAGTCTCCTCTTATGGTGTTTGAAAGGTCGGGTGGGCATGGGGCTCTGGGCTTGTGAGGTGGGCTCTTCCCCAGTATTAACTAGGTGTCGATGCACAGGAGGGTCACTCCTTGTTTTGAAGCAAGGACGAGCTTCCAGCTTTTAAAGCTAATGTTATGGTCTGTAGTTTACTCAGATTTCCAAAGAAAATCATTAGCAGAGCTCATTCCCACAGGTCACAGCAATGGCTTCATGGAGGTGGACTTGGGGACAGGAACCAGGCTTTAGCTTGGTCAAGGAAGACATTCCATATCTGCGTCAGGAGGCCCCTCCTCTTTTCTACGGTGGGTTCACAGGCCCCGGGAGGAGCAGAGCTGCATCCTGATGTTCATTAGAGCACAACTTCACCAGGAGCAAGTGGCAGGCACTGACTCTCAGCTGTTTGCTCATCAACTAGAGGCTGTCTGGTTGATAGGTTCCTTTATAGGTCTTAGTTACTGGAAGATCTGTGTCCACTGAACTCCACCCAATGGCATTCAAATGAAGACCGTCAATGAAGTTAGGTCTAGCCCTTTCCTGACGTTCCCACTGCTGCCGGTTCACATGTGTGAACCTCTGAATCGCTAGCATGATCTCTTCTCATGGAAGGGTACTTTTCGCGGGATTTTCAGCGCTCCTCTCCTTAATGCTCTGCATGTGACCTCCTCCATCTCATGGGACATCTGTGCTCCCATGAGCACATCTGTGTGGTGGGTTTGTTGTGAGGGTTACATGGCAGCCCTGTGCTAAGGGTTTAAGAAAGTGGCTGGACCATACTCAGCCCATAATGAGATGGACACTCGGATGGTATGTGTCCTTCCTTAGGAACCCCTGTGTCAGCGTGGCTGCTTCCTGTGTGACAGACCCAGCAACATGACCTCGTGAATTGGAAAGTCACACCCCACATCCAGGACAGCCTCAGTGTGGGACTGCATCTCGAGGTTACCTGGCTATTAGTTCAGGCCTTAGACTTCCTCCTAGAATGATGTGAAAGGGCTTCGTTTACAAGCAGATGCCCTGTGAGGCCTAAGGAAGTAAATATTGAAATTGCACTAAATTCAGGGCATTTGAGCAGATGATTTAAAACACATATCTTCTAAGGTCTGAAAATATGGGCCCAATGATTAGAATCATTGAAGTCAGGAAATGAACCGAACAGAACCAATTAAACAGAAAAATCCCTCATACTGAGATTAAAAATATATTACAAAATCCATTGATTTCAATGCCAGTATTTTAAGAAAACATATTACTAATCTTTCTCTGAAATAACTGGATAAATTGCTAATCGTGTGCTGTTTTTAGTATAAATAGGATTTTTTAGTGTAAGAAGCAACTCCTTTCTTACTTTATATCACCACCAGAAAAACAAGATGGGAATGAGGGAGAAGGCAGAGAAAGAAAGTAGATTAAGAAAGATATAATTATAAAATATCGTTACTCATCTCACCACAGAGAGAAGGGCAGTTATCAAGAACACCAACAATAATATGTTGGTGAGGATGTGGGAAAAAGGATACACTCATATGTTACTGGTAGGACCACAAAGCAATATGGAGAGTCTCAAACAACTAGGAATGGAACCAACTTATACCACTCCTTGGTTTTTATCTAAAAGATCTAAAATCAGCATTCTACAGTGATGTAGCCACATCAATATTTTAGCAGCACAGTTCACAAGAGCCAAGCTACGGAGCCAACCCAGGAGCCCATGAGTAGATGAATGGATGAAGGAAATGTGCTAGGTGTACACAATGGAGTTCTACTCAGCCACAAAGAAGAACGGCTCTTTGGCATTTTCCAGTTAACAGATGGAGCTGGAGACTATCATGCTAAGTGATATAAGCTAGTCCCTAAAGTCAAAGGTGGAATGCTTTCTCTGATATGTGGAAGCTAGTCCAAAATAAGGAAAGAAAAAAAGAGAAGAAAAAAAATGAGAGGAAAAAAAAAGCAGGTGCAGGGATTCCATCAAAATAGAAGAAACATCAGTAAAGGAAGGGGCTTGGGGGGAGGCAGGAGAGAAGGGAGAGGGGAAGAACACAGGATGAAGCTGAGCTTGCTCTCCTAGGTACACGTGTGACTACGCCACAGTGAGCCTCCCACGGTGCACATCCACACAGCACTAAGTTAAAAACCACCTGTAAGTAAAAGCAGAAATATCAGTAGAGTAGAGGAAAGGAGAGGAGAGGAGGAGGAGGGGAGAGGAGGGGGAATTATTGGGTTCTGAATTAGAACAAATTGTATTCCAAACATTTATAATTATGTCAAGATGAATCCTATTGTTATGTAAAACTAAAATGAACTAATAAAGAATAAAAATCAGAAACACAAAAACATATGTGCTATACATTATATTGATATGATTTCGTCATGAAATATATGCAAATGTTTAGAAAGTGTCTCAGAATTATTGTGTTTACAAGATGATTTTAAGAAATAAAACTCGGTGATATATAACACCTGATACCTTTTGACAAATACAGAGAACAGTTCATTATCAGACACCCAGTGTAAGCAATCTTTCCCTACATGTACTTGTCTAAAACATAAACCAGGTAAAAATAGCACTGTTGATAATAAAAAGAGATACTAACATGAGATTAATTTCTGCTTCCTGGTAAGCACACATGAAATACTTTTGCATCCAAGGAAGGTAGGGTTAAGTTGAAAACAAACTTGTAGTAGAGTAACTAAAATTTGGAGATTGATTAAAGTCCCTCACCAAGGTGGGCATCAGTAGAGAGCCTCCTCCCCACTCTCAGATGGCAATAATCGTGTTTAAACTGAATTACTACTCTCATCTAGAGCGCCTGCTGAGCGACCCGCTACTGCCGTATCAACAGAGAGGGAAAATGTGAAAATAAATACAATGAACTTTTAAAAAAGGAAATTAATTTTCTCTTCTCCTCCTAAAGTAGTAATTAAAATCACTCTCAAGACCAACAAAGAAAAGATGTCTTTTTACATTTGTCACATCCCCTTCATGGTTGATGTAGAATACATTTTGTTAGAACCATTCATTAACCAATGAATTCCATCTGGAAAACCCACCATAATCTAGTCATATGTAATTATCTTGAATGCTTGGTCTATGGATTTCAGGAAAATGAGCAAGAAAGGAAAATATCATTAAAAAACATTAAAATGGCTGCCGAGAGACGGCCACACCCATCACAGGCACAGGATGGGCAAGTGGAGTGCTGGGAAGTTCCTGTTTATTTTCCAATTCCATGTAAGGTTTTCATTTATAGCGAGACTCATAAAAACAGCTTCAAATATTATCTTGCCTAAATAGACTTATCTTAAAATATGGAAAGAATTAGACATTTTCCATTCTTTTTTTTTTAATCACAGAAGACACTTATTTCCTGATAACTTAATATGAATATAGAAGAGTACCTAAGAAACTTGAGTGTGTGTCAGCGGGGGATGACATTGTCCTTCCACATTCCATCGCTCCCTGTACCCTGCCTCTCACAGCTTCTTCCACAACAAGCAAACTGTGCTCCCAGAATCTCTAGCCACATGCATCTGGGCAAGCTGTGTGACAGGCCTTGGCTAAGATCCAGGGTGTGAGTGACAGCGTGCCAATTCCAACCTGTGTTTTCAGAGGCTTTGGTCTCTTGAGCCTCCCACATCGCCAGGTGGCTTGCTCATCTCACAAAAATAAAAGACCCAGTGCAGAGGGAGCTGAGAGCTACCCCTCTGACCACGCTGAGCTTAGCCCAGCTGGAACCAACCAAAGGCCAGACAAACCACAGGTGCCTGAGATGAATAAACATCCCATCAAGTTTCTGAGTAGTTGGTTACTCAACAATTTGGTGGCAATAGTTGAATGTGACATTGGTTATCCATGGACAATATGAACTTGTGTATGCACACACATTACATGCCTATATGTATACATACAAGTATAAATGCACATATAGATATCTTCTGTTAAATAGAAAAATATCTCCCATAGCTTTATTAATTTAATTATCAAATCATACCTGTATTTAAGTTTATTAGTTCTATTTTTGAAATAAAGGAAATAATTCAATAAAAACCTGCTACAATATTACTAGTAAACTATTTCATTACTGACATTAATATTAAGAAAATGTGCATATTTTAAAAGCTCTTCGCAAGTTCTCTTTCTAATGCCCTTTTAAGTTTAATGAATCCCATAGTTTGCAGGAATTCACCGGGAAGCCTTTCCCGAGCAGTGAAATTCGAGCCCTCCCTTATTCTCACTGTGAAAGGTGCCTCTGGCTGGATTTGTACGTAGCAGCAGTGCCTGCTGGACACTCCTGCTGGTGGGCCCTGGCATTTACATGCCATGGGACAGCACCACCAGAGAGCCACCTGCTGGAATCGGTCAGCTTGGAGTCCTGGGGGTGCAGAGATCACTGACTGCTGCCACCACCCCGGCAGCAGTGGTCTTGGACTGCTCTGTGGGGCACACGCACCCCACAATCTGACCACAGTTGTGCAAGTGGAGCCGTTTATCTGTACTATGGAAAGGAAGGTATCTAGGTACATCTTTCCATCCCCTGTCCCTGAGGCAAGCCTTCGTAGAACACCTTATAGGACCCGTGCCATGTTCTGAGTGCTCCAAGGGAAGAGGAAAACAGTGGCCTGGGACGGGAAGCTCCTGTGACTTCCCTAGAGCTCCTTCCTCCAGCCCCGAGGAATTGCCTGGGTCACAAAGCACGCACGTCCACTCCTCCTAGTGCTGGAGGAGGGGTCAGAGCGTGTGTTCCCGGGTCCTGTCATACAAATGTGGTGCTGTCCCAGGAGACAGAGCCAGCAGTCCAGCACGCTCTGAGCACATCGTTTTACCCATTAAAGCCCCTGGATTTTAAGACCTCCTCTCCCAGATGCGACCTCTCAGACAGAGGGTCTGATGGGAGAAAACACGGAGGCCTAAGTTTAGAATCTCAGGATGGTCTTTCATGTCCTCCAGGCTAGGAGTCAGACATAAAGTGACAGTACCCTCATGATAAAAGCTCTCTTACCAGAGCTCTAAATAAGGGTGAGGCCAGTATACTTCCCCTGTGTTTCCAAATGACAGAGCTGGGTTACTTTGGGTCAGGGGTGGAATATGAGGGAGCAGCAGAACCTTGCCCATGTCACAGAGGATGCTCTGCCACTCCTCTTGTTGAGTCCAAAGCAGATGGCTATGGACTCATGACCGCTGGCTGCCAAATCTAACTGACAGTGAAACACATGAACTACATTACCAATAAAGTAGTTAGCCTGTGAATTCAGGGCCAACTAATGGGAACTTTGTGACAAATGCATATCTCATTATGATCTGAATTCAAAGACTTTATTCTTTGGCAGTAAAAATACAGATTTATAAATTAGAAAAAATATCTTTGAAATAAGATAAGAAAATCAATTAATATGTTATGCTTATTAACAATACTATGCATCCTTATAGGGTTTCCACGGTATTGTTATGAAGTGAATCAGTTGCCTCCAATATCCTATCAGATCCCTGTTTTGAGCAATAAGAATTACCATTCTTATCTCCAAACACTACCTGAAACCCAAGAACACTTTATTTCTAAATTAGTGAGAGACTTTTAGGACAATGCCATTAGTCATAAATGTGAATCTCAAATTTCATTTCTTTCTTGAATAGGAGGCATTAAGGGTCCAATCTCTAGAGCCAGACTAAAATGTAAATCTATGCTCTGAATGGAAATAATATGCAATTCACATATATAATTTTAATTAATTAATTGCATAATTTAAAAATTGTAAAAGAAAAAATTGAACTTCGTAACATTTAACCTAATGCATCAAAAATACTTGTCACTTCAACATGCCGCCAATGTAGAAGTTATTCATGCAATATTTTATTTCTTATTTCTTGTAGCCGACTTTTCTAGTTAACTGGGAATAAAACAAATTGCCGTGGACTTCAAGTCTCAATGTTTTACTAACTCTGTAAACCTAAACCAGTTACCTCCCCTCTTTATAATTCCTCTTCTCTAAGTGGGGATAAGAATAGTATTTCTCTTATAATGTTGTTGGGAACATCACGTTAATTAATATGTATAAAGTGCTTAGAATGGAGGTCAACACACCCAGCACCAATGTTGTGTGAAAAAAGTTATAATTAGCTGATCTAGTCATGACTACAATAGCCTTTACATACACAAAAACATGAACTAAATGTTTGAGCCTTATCACTTTGTACAATTTTGAATTATTTTAATATTAACTTCAAATAACTGATAATATCAAATCACCTTCATTTGATTAATTGGAAGTTATTTATTCAGATTTACAATGTAGCTTACAAAATTCAAATTGTTTTTCTCATAATCAAATTAAAATTTTGCTGAATTTATTTTTCTTTTGTGAATGAACAATTTGCCATTTCTGTTTTCTCCTTTGGTAATTTTTTTCATAGCCATTAGTAATTTGATGACACCTTCGAGAGACACAGGGGAACTAAACAGGAGACATGTTACAGCTTCTCTTCATGGAAACTCCTGGCATATGTTTGATGTGATTTAAAGCTGTTTTAACACTTGGTAGAATTCACAGAGATGATTCTTCCTTTCTAATTGGGATTTGAGGAAAATATGCAGATAATATAATTTTGTCTTGCATAGGTAATTTAATAGAATCTTTATCCTGTTCCAGTGAGTTAATGAGAATCAGTCAACTGGAAGTTTTCATAACTCATATGTAACAATGTATTTACTCTGAAGAAATTGAAACAGCCTGACAAAGCTCCTTGAATATCAGCTACATAATAATAGATGGAGTAAAAAATGGAGAGGAGAGCTTTGTAAATTAGTCCAGAGACATGACATGAAGTCTCTGAAACTCTAAGACCTTTTATCCCGAGTCACAGGAAATCAACTGCTACCTCTGCTGCAACTTAAGGGGTAGGACTGCGTGGGGTGAGGGCAAGAGCCTGGGTGGGGGGCTGCTTGTTCCCAGGATTTGCTTGTCTGTACCATCTGCCTCATGGATGTCCACCATGACTAGGGGATAGATCAGATCCCTCAGCCAGGGACATGACCTTCCAGATAAAGGGGCTGTGTTGAAGAAGGTAGAGTGAGGAAGAGATGACATGGTGGCTTCAAGAATCATGGCCCATCAGCCTCTTCTCATGACAGGTAGTTGTGAAGAATAAGGCTAACTAAGAGCACTGGGGCCATCTGTGCTTCATTGAATTTCAAATTAATCTGCTTAAATAAGAAATGTAGGAGCGAATATTAATTGAGAATATTGACCTAATCCAAGAAGTTCCTTCTTTCAAACCCCCCTGAACATCAGTCCATTGGAGTTTTAATTATCAGGGCTATTTTTTTGGAAATTACATGTTGTGTTGAATTACATGAATTTATTGATGTGTAACCATTTTTGAATACTGCTTCAAAAGAGGCAGACTTACTAAACCTGGGGAGTGCTGACAATATTTTAGACCCACAGGAGCAACGCGTAAATATTGACTCTTGGAAGAGAGGAAATAAATGCGACTTTTATGCTTTAGGATGAATTGAGATATCTTATCAAACCACGGTTGCTGTGATTTACTTCAAAGTATCGAGGGAGCTCTGGTAACCAGACCTGTGTTTTGAAGTTGAAAGTACTTCTAGAGGTTCGTTGAGTAACACAAACAAAAGGAAGATTCAGATTCATTCATTTCTTTCCTTCCTTGAAATCTTTTAGTCTCTTTCCAAGACCCAGATTATTTTAAGAATATGGTTTAAAATACCAAGTTTTGCAGAGAAATAAAAAAAGATGTGATTTTTAAGAAACAGTGAAATTCAGTACCACAGCTGTTTCAATTCAGAGAAATATTCCTTAATGAATTGACAGTTTCTCCTGGTAGAATTTTCCGATAGTGAGTTTAGAATAAGCCATACAGATACATGATGCTTTTTATTAATAAATATACAGAGAAAATGGAAGCTCTCTATTACAGCAGGAGGCTAAAGCAGGTCAGGTTTCACCTGCCTGCCGTTTACACAAGTGTGGCCTCAGAAGCCCCCACCCAGTCAGACAGGGGTCCTCAGCAAGAGGACACAACGGTCATCTCCTTCAGTGAAGTCCCTGCTGGCCTGCGTGCAGGAGAAGATAAACACAGCTGTCCCTCTGCCGCTCTCCTACAGCGAGACGCCACCACAGTCAGACCTGCACTTCACAGATGAACTGCTTAGGTCAGGGGACATTCCTTCTTCCTGTTGGAATCATGGCTGCTTCCTGTCACCTTCACTCTAACTCTGGTCTAGGGTAGCAGCAGCCTAGACCGTGACAGGAAGTATTCCCCATCTACTAGACGTACAGCAGTCTACCAAAGAACAGGGTGTGAAGGGTCAAACCCTGCCCCAAGGAGAGGCCTATCTTCCCAAAGTCCCGGAATAGGAAGACCTTATGTTTGTGTTCCTGTGCGTTTTTATGAGTTGCCATTACGGGGGAGACGGGTCTGCCACCCCATCTTTCAGGAGGGGGTCACTGTCATTGATAGGTGGTCAGTATACTTTACCACACCCTCAAGAGCCAAGTGACAGTGCTTATAATCAGTGTGTAGAGGTCTTCAACCACCCATTTCTTGACAAAATTGTAAGAATGAACAATTCCACACACCAACCCAAAAAAAGTCTTTTCCTATTTGTCTGTCAAAATTCCCATCAACGTTGGGTCCCACAAGAAGAAACAAAATATAAACCCATATTAAAGATCCCTTTAGCAGATGTAGATATTTATGCATGATTTACATAGTTGAGAAAAACTATTTCTAAAGATATGTTAAGTTCTTTCTAACATACAAAGGTTTCATTGATCAGTTAATGGGCTGAAAGTAATACTGCATGGTTTTGGTCTTACAGATATATATGCAAGAAGAAAACATGCTTAGAAAAATAAAATATGAAAGGCCAGTGAATCACTCCTGTCCAGAGCCTTCACTATAAAGAGGAATAAAATTGGCAAAGATTCTGGGGAAAAAACAAAAATGGAAGAACATAAAACTGCCACCTACTCCATCTTAAAACAAAAGTTTAATGTTGTGGAACTCAGCCTTCAAATAGGACTCGTTTCCTGGATTCCTCCTACATACAACAGAGAGGATCTAAAAATAAATACCAGAAGCTTTCTGGTTTGCTTTTATCCTAATGATAATGAGCCAATAGCAGTGAATGAACAAGCTCCCCCCAGAAGCCCTGGAGAAGCCCCCTCCTCAGCCTTCAGGCCTCTGGGAATCTCCCTGCTGTTTTCTAAAGGGTCTCCAGAGCCCTAAGAACTTGAGCATCCCACTGCAAAGGGGGTGACGCCCTGTGGCGACCCAGAAGCCTCAGCCACACAGGACAGAGTGTGGCTAGGACAAGCCACTGCCATGCAGCCTCTTGGGGATGCTTGTGACTCTGAGGCCTCTGAGGATGCTGCCAAACATCCCCAAACTCAGGAAAACCATTCTAGAAGGTGAACTCTGATCTCTGCCACTGGGTTCCCCACCTTCACATCCTCCACACAGGGAGTGCAAGCCTCGGGAAGCCTTCACAAGATCCACTCTTTCTGTTGAAGTTTCCTCAGTGTCAGGCGTTCTGTATCATTGAGGAAATAATTCAAGAATGTGCAAATATTAATAATCAATTCAACAGTGATGGCTGCATAGCTGATGACCACATTTATAAACTTCATCATCACATTTCAGTGAGAAAATCATGTTTAGTTTTGACTGGGGGTGGTGGCCCATGCCTGTAATGCCAGCTACTCAGGAGGCTGAGGCAGGAGGATCCCAAGGTTAAGGCCAGCTTTGGCAACTTAGCAAGACCCTGTCTCAAAATTAAAAAGAGGTCTGGGGGTATATCTCAGTAACAGAATGCTTTTCTAGCATATGCAAAGCCCTGAGTTCAATCCTTGGTATTGCAAAATAAATAAGTAAGTAAGTAAATAAATAAATAAATAAATAAGAAAAGAAAGCAATATAGAATAGTTTCAACTTAAATGACATTTAGAGAATGATTTCTAACAAAACTTGTAAGCACCTTCATTGTGACTTCAGTCTATTTCCTGGAAATTGCAGGAATATTAGATTAATTATATTTTTAAAAATAGTAATTTTTATTGAAGGCTACATAGACAAATAATGAAGCATTATTCTAACCTTATTTGTCAAGTGCCTACTGTGTGCTGGGTGCCACCAGGAGATTTGGTAGACACAGGTGAACACAGTGGACACCCACAGCTCATGCAGAGGTGTCCTGTGCCAGGTTTTCTTGGGATTTTGTTCCCGCATAGAGATTCTCAGGGAAATTATTCTGAACTACCAAAAGCTGTTTTTATTAAGGTCAGCTTATTAAAATGAGAGCAACTAAAATTAGAGTGCTGGGAACTCTTAATCATTAGTTGGATAATACTTAGCTCATATTTAATGGATAAAATTAGTTATATAGGGGCTCGGGTTGTGGCTCAGCAGTAGCATGCTCACATAGTAGTGCAAGATGCTAGGTTTGATCCTCAGTACCACATAAAAACAAATAAATAAAGGTACTGTGTCCTACTACAATTTAAAAACATAAAAATAAAAATAAATTACTTACACAACTATATATTTTGTCAAAGAAACCAATAATTTGATAGTATATCTGCTTATTGCAGGAGGAGTATGAATCCTCACATAAATCATTTTCCATTTTTAAAATGTTTTAATTATATAAACATAGTTTAAATTTCCTCTACATCATGACTTGACTGGCACACAACCCTGTTGGGTTCTCCAGATCCTGGGTTCTGCGTCTCTGGAGTCAGTTGGTTAACCACAGATCAAAAATATTTGAAAAAAAAAAAAAAATGAGTCTACTGAACACAATTTTCCTTGTTTATATTCATGAAATAATGTAGTATGGTAACGTTTAACGTAGCTTCTGCTGTATATTAGATGCCATGTGTAGTCTGGAACTCACACAGGGGCACGTGTAGGTGGTCTGTAAATACTAGGCCACTGTAGGTGAGGACCAGCCCCAGGGATGGTGCTCTCCAGGTGGGTTCCGGCACCCCTCCCCCAGGGATATCCAGGAATGGCTGTTGGCTCTGATATATTTTTGAGGGTTTGGGGAACAGAAAATGAATTAATGGATATTATGGGATGGAGTACAGAGTTTACTAAAGCTGGGATAGTGTCATTTGTGATGTGAGAGAAGAAATGTCTCCAAATACTGATTTGGCCAGACTTCAAGGGACTCCCATCTGGTCCTTTGGTGTCATAGACAGAAATGTTCCCTGTGTCCCTTTCTCCAAGGTTGATAGTGGGCACAGGGAAGCAGAGCTGCCCCAGGCTTCCATCCTGACGGCAAGGAGTTTACACTGTTATGACACGTACTGCAGGTATTTGTCCGTTTAGAGTTTTAAATTAATCAATGCCCCAATGGCGGCTCCAAGAGGAGTCGGCCCTGTCCTAGGGAAAAGTGAGATTGCTGGATGTTGAGCAGTCATGAACCCCTGGGCCATCGGGGAGGTAACCTCTGAACCCAGCCTTCCTTGGGAAGGGCTCAAGATAGGGACGTGGAAGGTGGGCCAGTTGCTCAAAGAAGGAGCACTCAGACCCAAGACGGTAGAGAGGAAAGAGCGCGCAGACGCTGCCCACCAGGTGCTCAGATGGCCCAGGCAGGGGCCGGGTGCAGGGAGCTGAGCTGAGCAGACACAGAGGCCACTCAGGTCCAGCGGGCAGAGCTTCTGTCGGCTGAGGCAGGGCCTGCTTTGGTGCTGGGTGGTCACTCAGTGGTTCCATTCTCTTTCTCATTCAGCACAAGTGTCCATCCAGGGCCTTCTGTGTGTCACGCACAGTTAAGTCACTGGGTAGATAGTGGCAAGCATGTGTCCTCAACCTCAGGCTCCAACCGGGAGTGTCCATCAGGAAGAGGACATGACTTCTGCAAGGGAAGGATTATGGAATGCAGAGGTCAACAGGAGGCTGCTGCAGGACTTGGCTAGGGCCGAAGATGGCCACGCCTTGCGGTCAGGAACGGGGGATTTGAGCACGGGTGGGAGTTGGAGTCTTAGAAACAGCCCCACCCCTCTGGGGCTTCTGACGTCGTCAAGCCTATTTATTGCTAGCAAAAGTGCTGCACGGAGAGGACGGCCACCATCTCAGAGGAAAGGAAAACGCAGAGACCGATGAGAAAGCGCCGGGACTCCCGCGAGGAGACCCGTGTCAGGGTTCACCGTTCACAGTTACTCCTTGCAAATATCTGTATTGCACATGTGTACCTGCAGCAGGTATTTGCATATAAACGTAAATATACTTAGGGCTATGTCATATCCAGTTAGACACATATAGGAAAGCAATTTTAATCTAGAGTTGTGCTTAGTGATGAAGTAGGAAGTGTTTCCCACTCACATGTGCCAGGGCTGCCCAAAACAACTGCGTATTAAAAAAGTTGTCCTTTTTTAATGTTCATATTTATGTTTTAAAGGAAAAATCTATAAACAAATGAAAAAGCAATGCCTGCTGGGAGCTCACTTCCTGTCCAGTGTTACAGCAGGGAGTGTGACTTCAGGGAGGCAAGACTGAAAGGCACCCCAGGAGAAGGCTGGCCCTGGGCCCACTCACCCAGCCCCCTGCCCAGTCCCACGGGACAGGCCCAGCGCCATTGCTTTGTCCTAGGGGAGTGGTTTCCTTTTCAACTTAACATTGCGATTTCTCACTTTTTCCATTTTCTCATATAATCAAAATACAATTTGTGAATCAAACCAAACAATTTAATCACACGCTTAAATCAACTGCCTTACAGGGCGTATTTATGAAGAGAGAACCCTATTGCAATCAATATTTTAAACTGTGTCATTTTGTTTGTAGTCAAATTAATGCAATCCAGCTATCACGCTGACTATGTACTCTCCATGTGATTAGAAATAAATCATCAGGAGTAATATGGTAATGCAGGAAGCCTGTGACTATGGGATCACTCGGGGAAAATTGAAAATAGTTAATGATTTGATATAGTGTTGGCATAGGAAATTAGAACAATCAGCCACAAATAACATCTGCTAAAACACTATGTTTTACCCTGTCAACTCCAGTATTATAGTAGTGTTAAAAAGCTAAATTCCACTCAGGTGTCATATATTACTTATAAGGATATTGGGTGAGCTTTGTTGTGACCATCATTTTTCTCAGTGCGAACAGAAATGTGTTGTAATCAACCCAGGAATCACACCAAACCAAGCACAGGACACAGCACTGTAAGTCTTGGGGCCATTCACAAATGGCATAAGCTTTGTGACTAATGTCATCTGTAAATTCTCAAGTACCACGAGTCCTCCTGATGGAATATTTTCAAACATATATCAATAACAACCTCGTGAGAAGGAAGTGACATCCTCAGAGGAAGGACCGAGGCCTGAAGAAATGAGGAAGCTTAGGTAGAGGGGTAATCCCCTGGGAGGGGGGCACTGGACCGCAACCCTGTTCCTAAGGACAAAATGCCTGCTGCTCCCTGGCAGTCTGTAGGACAGAGCAGTTTCATTTTATTTGTGCTCCGCCCCAGGATATGTGTCGTTTCACATTTCACAGATAAAATCAAAGGAGTCGCACTGTTTACTAAAGAAAGTTTGGTTTGCTACGTGGTGAGGGTGAGATTTAGAACTATGTGTCTGATTCCCAAGCTTGGATTTATATTAAGACTGTGCCTTGGTTTCTTCATTTGAAAATCAGAGGAAGATGATACTAGAGCTTTCCATGGCTGATGAAGAATAAAGGCCTAGGAGACAAACCCCTTAGAGAAGCACGTGCTGACCGCAGCCTGCACCTATTGGCTTCCTAGAGCTAAAAGCATCCACAGCATATGGATTCCTTCTGTTGCATCATTGACCGAAACACACTTGCTTTTTTTTTTATTGCCCAAGATGTATGCAGTACTATAGCAGTTGATGAATAGTAGACATATACAGTATTATATATACCATTTTTAACAAAAATAATAATGATAGCTTATTATACTATAGATATTATTCAGCATTTCACAATTATGGTAACTTAAGCCATGTCATCAAAAACTTGTTCTTGTGCTCTAAACATTGCATCAGACAACATATCTCACGCTCAGATGAAGAACTCATATCATTTATTTAATGTAGAAATAAATTTGACCTCTCCAATTTGTTTCATTGTATGTGATTATTCTGCAATATTTATAGGACACATGAAATTTCCCAACTCTTTTCTAAAAATAGTACTGTTACATGTACACCCAAGGTGTGCCAAAATATATGGTATGTATTATCCTTTATTTATTCTGACTTTATTTTCCTCTCAGCATTCAATGTCTGTTGAATAAGACTATGCATCCTGGTAAACATCTTCCAATTTTCTCCTCTTAAGACTGGGATATCACGTATTCAATCAAATATCTTCCTGTCTCCTCTCTCCATGGACCTCTTTGTACTAGCAATGAATGCATTTTCTGGAAATGTTTGTACAGAGTTCTTTCAGAGAAACACACACACACACACACACACACACACACACACACACATTCAATTGAAAACACTGAAATATTTGTTAGCCAAGCAACTAATTGGTTTCATTGTAATTGGCAGGCCTGTAAAGCTGCTCTGTTCACCAGCACCTAGGTTTCCAATTATGGAGCTTCCTGTTGAAAGAAAAACACTTACGCCCCCTGCTTTGTGCTTCAGGCCCAAGGAGCCCTCTGAGAATCTGAACTGGGACCGCCATGGGCGTCCTCCTACCACCTCTCTGCAAATGGGGAGCTCCTCCCCAGCTGCAGTGCACACCTTCTTCTGGCCTGGGCACGGTGATGTGCAGTGGACTTCCTTGCCTCTGGCAATGTCCCTAGGTCCCAGTGGATGCCTGAAACCCTGGACAGTGTCAGGTCACATGCAGGCTAGATTTTCCTGTGCAGACATACTTATGATCAAGGCTAATGTATAAACTAGGCACAGAAAGAGGTCAACAACCACAACTATAATGTAAAATAATTTTAAGAATATACTGTAACAAAATCACCAGCATCACCGCTCTTACACTTTGGGGCCTTTATTAAATAAAGTAAAGGCTACTTGACCATTGAAATGCCATGATGGTTGGTCTGATAATTGAGATGGCTACTGAATGACTACCAGGTGGGTAGCATATACCGTGTGGATAGACTAATAAAAATAAATAGATAGATAGAGAGATAAATAAATAAATAAATAAATAAATAATTCCTGTCCTGGGTGGGACAGAGTAGGCCAGCAGCAGATTCTATCATGCTGATCAGAAAAAGTTGCAGTTTAACACATGTGAACAGTTCAGTTTCTGGAATTTACCACATATATTTTTGGATGTTGGTTGACTGTGGGTAACTGAAATTATGGAAAGCAAAACTGTGGCTAAGGGAGCTGAACTGCTCTTTGCTGTTGGACAGAAACAATGGTTTGCGTGCACAAAGCAAAGATACAAAGTACTGAATATCACCAACAGTAAGCCTGCATACACAGAAGCTTTATAAAAGATACATGACCACTATGCACTCACATTGTTTGTGTAAGCCCATTTTAATACAGCGTATGTAGCAATTAAAATCTAAATATAAGCCAGCATAAATTACAATGACTCTTTCAATGGCTTTCCTCTAGGTAGTAAGTGAAAGCTCATCATAGAACCACGAGAAAATGGTCAATGTCTTCTCAGAACCACAGAGAGATAATAAGAGAATGTCCTAAAATACTAACCAGAGGAATGCATGACAAACAATAACTGATTGTGGCAAAACTTCACTAAAATTACTCAGTTATACTGGAAATTTAGACAATTCCAGAAGGTGTTTTCTGATCCTTTCTATCCATGTGGCTTCTCCAGGAAAGCTGGGCAGCCTGGGATGGAGGGTCACACCCAGCTCTGTGCTCAGCTGCACCAGCATTCACCCCACTTGTCTGACGGAGACTTGGTGCACTGACCTGTGAGGACAGCAGTCCCTGGGAGAAGGGAGGTTCTTCTCCACGTCTGTGGGTGGATGAGGTGCAGGTGTTCTCCACCCTGGGTGTGCACATATTGGTTTTGTCCTCTTCCCTTAAGCTTTACTTTCCTAATATTGGAAAAACAATAAAATTGTTCTGCCATAGAGGGTGTGATGTCTGCTATCCCACACGTCCACCATTCACGCAGGAGGACAGCCTGCAGTGGAGACAGTCCTTCCTCCAATGTGAAAACCAGCAGAACTGACGCTTCAGGACTGACCTGCAGCGGGTGAGACACCAAGCTTCCTCTGAGTAGCCTGTCCTCTCCTCGCATCTGTGACCAGGTCACTGTGACACCTCAGTCGTGTCAAGAATGCAAAAAGATTTTTATCAATATCAAGGACTATTATGCAGTTTCCATTTGGAAATATTGCTGAATTGAGATACATATGAATAGCTTGGTAAGATGTGTCAACTTAGTCTGACCAGTTTAAGAAATGATTAATTATGCAAACTTTATCTTAAAAATAAAATGTGCTTCACAAAGGTGCTTATCTCCCCCAAAAGCAAATTTAGGTACCATTTATTGAGAATTTCCATAGCAATTTAAGTTAAAAAAAATGTCACACTGTGAAATAATATGCTATAGATGATAAACTTCTCTCCTATTTCATGCACATTCTACCTGTATTATGAAACCTCTTAGAGCAATTCACGGAAAGAGCTCATAGCATTGTTGAAATCCCCTAGTAATCAGGGCTATTCTTACAGGGTTTTATGAAGCCCTTGCTTTCAGAAAAGTAGGTAAATTTACTCAACCTAATGGGAATTTGTATTTGAAAGAGCCAGTGGCGACACCTGACCACGTTGAGGAAAGTGCTTTATCAGTGCTGGTTGAATCCCAAGCTAAAGAGAAACTCCGTGCTGTAACCAGGCTGTGGCTCCCGAGAAAGCACGTTGACACCACGGCCCTTGAGCAGGTGTGTGCTACCAAATGCAAAGTGAACACGGAGCCGCAAGTCAGTCATGGGTTTGCTTCCTGTCCCACTGCCCCAGCCCATGCAACTTCTGCAGCCCAAGAGAAGCTGAGAATGCAGGTCAGCACATTCACTAGTCAACTTCAGATATTTTATGAAAGCCAAGTTGAAAAAAGTAACCAAAAAGTACTGTGAAAAGATGTGCTGCCTAACATAATGACTTCTAATGCCGCCACCAGTGTCACTGTTCCTAACACTCTCCTTCTCTTCACCCCTCATTTCTTATTGGTGACCTCACCACCCTGAATGTGCCCCGTCTTGACAGACAGGGTAAAATTAACCATGCACTCAGATACTTCCATCTTTTTTTTTTTTTTTTTGAGATTAAACATTGCAATCTTCTGGATTTGCTTGTAAGTCAGTACATTTGAGGAAAGTAAGAGAAAGTCTTGTGTGAGTTGCGGTGGTTGGTGACTTATTTTTACCATGCTGGATACCAAAGGATCATGGCTCTTGCTGTGTTACAAGCTGGATACCACTGATGTCTTACCCTCTGTAGGTAATCAGAACCTTACCTATGTTTAGTGCGGGGGAAAGTGTGCTCAGTGTTGTGTGTCTTCAACCTCCTCTGGTAGTTTCAACAGTTTTTCAAACAATATTCTATATGCAATTAGGAAGATTCAAAAAAGAGTAAAAGTCAGTGTAAGAGGATTACGACTGGATTGAGATTTTCCATGTTCACATGGGCCGGGGGATTACCAGGCAATTAACCTGCTTTTGACTTAACAAACTATTTGTAAAAGCAATAGGCATTAGAAAGGTTCAGATCAAGTGAATTGTTGGCAATGCTCAAATATGATCAAATAAAGATATTTGAGAAAATTCCCCCATGGTTTTCATGGAAATATAATCGAGTGCATGCAATATTGTCTCCTAGAGGTCAGAGTTCACAAGGACAAATTGATAATTACATAAGCAGCCTTGATCTTACCTCTGCTTGGTCGACCTCTTCTCTCCAGAGAACATCCCTCAGTTTTATGAAACCATATGCAATTTGTCCTTTAAATAACTTTCTCCTCTATCATATTCATTGTCTCTTTGCCTTTATATTTATGTCAATTGGAGAAAGGCGCTGGGTACCTCTGTGACTATGTTTCGTTTTGATAATTAATTTGTTCTGACTTTGTCTCTGACGATCCTGTTGGCAACCATTTGGGGATCCAGTAATTAATTTTATTTCACCGTATCTACTTCTCCTTCCAGCACCGTGTCTGTGAAATGAATTTTTGCTGCTCTGTCCACTAACTTCATGGAAGTGACGTCTTGCTTGCTGATGTCTAGTGAAGCTGCTGGGTGGTTTGGGCAGCAACTCTGACAACTTCTGGCTCCTGTCGGGTCTGTTAAGCCCTAGGCTTTTCCTGGGTTTAATTCAAATGACTAAATTCTTTATCTATATAAAGCTCAAGCCTGTGTTTCTTAATGTTGAAAATTAGGAATTAAACAAGGGTGACTTTTAATTTCTTCTTCCAAATTTTAGTCTTTTTGATGACTTGGTTTTCAATGATTCATTAAAATATTATATTCATAATTTTGTTACTGCACAAGTGAGAACTTGTAAAAGAGTGAAAAGTTTCACTGAGATTTCTTCTGGTTCTGCCTCATGAATTCAGTCATCTCTTCTTCTGTAAGGTTCAACTCTATATTCTACAAATCCAAATCTCTCAAATTTTTACATTTTTTTGAAATAAAGTTTTTGCTAAATGGCTTTTGATATATTTCATAACCCTTGGTGACTTTAGGGGACCATTAATCCTAGAGATTTCTGATATGTGAAGGAAAAGTGGGGGGCAGTGGTTAGGGACCAATTGGTATTTATTTAATGGATGTGTCACCTTGGAGAAAGTTACCTTAATGTTCTTAACCTTAATTTGCCTCCTTCTGTAAAATGGGGTGCTCAGGGAGATTGAGGATTGATTAGAACAATGCAAATGAAGTCATCAGGAATGACCTGATCCGTAAAGCCTTGCAGAGTAAGGCTCAGACCTCACGGAAGGGCGGCCAGCCGGGGCGCTATATCCTACAGTGCGCACCAGCCCCGGGAGGAAGGTAATAATGAAGGTGTGCAAATCATTCTGTAAGAGAACTGATGCAATGGAGCACGGCTACCAAGAGGTGAGTGCAGTCAGGGTGGCCGGGTGGCCCTTGGGGAAGTGGGTGAGAAAGGGGACAGCAGAGAGGAAAGAGGAATGTGCTTGAGAGGAGACAAGGGATTAGTATCAGAGGGGAACTTTGAAAACTAAACAGAATCTCACTAAGCGAAGAAAGGAAAGTGCACTTCAAGAAAGTAGCCCAAATCAAGGCAGAGAAGCACAATCACACACCCAGGAACAGACACATACAAACACACCCACAATGCTCACACATGTGTAAGAAAGTGGAGAAATATAATTGCTACCTAAAGATACATATTTTTGGATCATTGTTGTGGTTTGGATGTGAGATGTCTCCCAAAAACTCACGTGTGAGACAATGCAAGAAAGTTCAGGGAAGAAAGGATTGGGTGACAGCCTTAGCCTAATTAGGGAGCTAATTCCTGATGGGATTAACTGAAGGGGCAGGGGTGGCTGGAGGAGATGGGGATTGGGTGTGGCATCGGTGTACTCTTTTGTATCAGGAGAGTGGAGTCTCTGCTTTGGATCACCATGACCTGAGCTATTTTCCTCTGCCACACACTTCCCCGTGATCTTCAGCCTCACCTTGAGCCCGAGAAATTGTGCCAGCCTTCTGAGGACTAAGACCTCCGAAACCCTGAGCCCTCAAATGAACCTTTCCTCCTCCATGGTTGGTCTGCTCAGATCCTTTAGCCATGGCAGCAAAAAATCGGACTAGAACAGACCATGGAGATTAATCAATTCTCTGCTGGCATCTGGATGGGCCAGGGAAGAGGATAGTGATAGGACAACTGTGCAGATGAATAACTGATCATTCTCCTGGGGCACAGGTCAGCTTGAAGCAGTCCTTATTGCTATTTGGCTGTGAGGTGGACACTGGAAAGATTGATGGTTTGCCAAGGTTTTACCTATTGTGAAGAGTGATGAAGCCCGTGCCGTCCAACCTCACCTGGTCCTCAGCAGAGCAATCCCATAATTAAGAAGAATGCGCTACTTCTAAGGTGTGGGAAAGTTTGTAAGCAGAGTGGTAACACAGCTGTTCTAATTTAAGTATTTTGGAGGCAAAGAGGGTTCTATTAATAATTAAACCATAGAAATAATCTCAAACACAGCAGTCTTCTTCATTTCAAAAGAAGCAGCTTGTGAAGTTCATGTGTGTGTTTGTGTGTGTGTGTGTGCAACAAATAAAGGGAGTCTCATTGCAATATTCGCAATGTCTGTCTACATATTTTTATCCAAATAAATGGAAGTGGACACCCTGGCCTTCCCCTGCGCAGTGCTTCTGGAACCTGTCACTCAGAGACAAACACCCACCAGAGTAATAATTCATATTTCATTGGTTGCTGGAATCAACCAGGTGTGTAGTCAATATAAGAAACAATCAGTATTTCCAGGTGAAATAATGTCACTGAAATAGACTGTCACCACAGGATAATGGCCCTTACTGCCATGTGAATGCTAATGTAAAGCTGAGATGTTCATGGGACACGGAAGTTGAAGTAACTGAAAAATTTGGTTTGAAAGCAAGAGGTGTTGGGCAAACACTGTACTCATGACTCTCGGGCTCATCGCACCTTTCTAAGGCTGACTCCTGGCAGTTCATCCTCCCCTTTAGGTCTTGGTGGCAAGGACACACTCAGCTCTGCTCTTGTGACACGTTCCAGTGTGCAGGGCCGCACGGCCCCGAGTGGCGCATCTGCAGAACTATCCGTGAACAAAAGGCCTTGTGCATTGCCAGTCCACGCCCCTCCACCACCTCTCCCGTTTGCCTCCACGGCCTCTGGAAACCACAGTGCACTCACTGCTTCTAGGTGTCTGCTTTTTTCTATTTTATTGTTTGCCTATTTTATCCATGTAGGATCAAAAAGCACAGGAAACAGAAGCAAAAAGACAAGAGGGACTAGGTCAAACCAATGGCTCTGCAGAGCAGAGCAGAGCAGTCAACAGAAGGCACAGGAATGCTACAGAATGGGAAGAGTCTTTTCAAGTCACACCATTGACTAAGGGTCTATCCAAGATAGGAAAGGAACTTCTACAGCCTAATTGCAAAACCATTAATTGAATAAAATATGAGTGAATGATTTGCATAGGCATTTCTCCAAGAGGATGCATAAACAGCCAACGTACAGGAACAGGTGCAGAATATCACTAAGCATGAGGGGAACACAAAGCAAAACCCTGGTGAGAGACCTCCTCACTCCTGTTAGGAGCACCATGATGAAAACCAGAATTTAACAAGTGCTGAGTGCTCAGGATTAGCAAGATGAGTGTCTTTGTTGATAGGGATATAAAGTGGTGCATCCACGGTGGAGAGCAGTATGGAGACTCTTCAAATCACTAGAATGACCCTGTAATGAAGAAATCTCGTTCCCAGTGTACACCAGAAGACATGAAACCAGGATCTCAGAGAGTTGCTAGCACGCAGGGCTGACTGCAGAATTGTTCTCAGCACCCAAGAAGCAGAAGCATCTCATGTGTCATCTTGGGTGAGTGGGTTAAAGCATGGGTGCTTGCACACAAGAGCATGGCATTCAACTTAGTAAACAAGAAAATTCCACATGGACAGCAAGGCAGATGGACCTGGAAGGCATCATGCTCAGCCCATCACAGAGGTGTGGCATCTCTTAACCACGGGTGGCAGAGCAAAGGGGAGACAAGGCAGAGGGAACCGCTTCTGGCGCCAGCCCCCCACTTGCTCTCCTTCTCTCGGGTCTTTGATACCACCATGTCCCGGAGGAGCCAAGGTCAAAAGCCAATTCTGGTCCAAAACTGTGTGCCTTGGGAAACAGAGAAAGACCCAGTCCTTAACAAATATGGACTCTGGCTGTGCTCTGTGGAAGCACGTGGTAATGCCGCGGTTGCTGGGTCCTGAAGGTCCTGTTGTCAGTCTCCAGATGGGGGAACCAGACTTGGGAAAGCACCTGAACAGCCTGAAGAGCTGAGTCGGACCCAGCCTGGCGTGGGTGTGGCCCTGGGTGCTGGAGGCCAGGGATCCGGGAACCCAGAGTGCTGGAGGATCTCCCACTAACCACACATAGCTTTGTATTTATTGGTTTCTAGTCCACTAAAAATAGAAAAAAAAAAATCTAAATTTGTGTTCTTGGAATGCCCTTGTCTTTAGGATTAATCAACCAGTATAATTAAGCAATGAAAGAAAAGATCAAGAAAGCAAAGATTTCACTCCTGTGCAATCTATGGAACTGAAAAACTGAAAACTTACCCACCCAAATATGTTAATTTTTTTGCATTTGTTTTTGTAGCTTACATTGATTTAGCAATGAATATTTATTTCATTGCTCCAGTTCCATTATATCCTAACCCTAACCCTGGGCAACAGGACAAAGAGCAGTCTGCCTCAGTATCCCAACTGCCTGGCTGTCCAAAAGGGCAGACAGCACCACAGAGATTCTCTTTCCTTTGAAGAAATCTCTTCAGCGAAGTAAAATTAAATGCACTTAAGATAAGCTGACTGGTTTTCAAAATACCCTGGAACATTTCCTGCAAGATTCTTTGGAACATTTCTGTAAACATATGAAGGCTTTCTTTATCAATGAGAATGTAGCCTGCATTTCATCTTAGGGCTTATGACTCAGAGATTGCATGGCTAAGTCTTCAGGCACTGTCAGCTTATGGCTTGTACCCTGACTCCCCAAAAACCAGCCAAGGAATAAGTTGGTTTTCATTATCACTACACCCAGAGAGATTGTGTTTATACCTGTGCGCGTGCTGTTTCCCCCAAAGATTTTACATTCGAGACTGACAACCTAAGCTCAGGATTAGACCCCCTGAGAAATGTTAGTGCGATTCTCAGCTCCAACCTACTCAACTTCTTAATTGACTTACCCTTTGGTATTTAATATTTTTTCTGCTTTCCTCAAACAACTGTTCAAAGCACAATAAATAGTGACAAATCCTATGGTTTTTTTGCTTTTTAAAAATATAAGGATCAAAATATAAAATTTTAACAAACACATAATAATAAACCCAGTATTGCAAAATGCATGTTAGCTATGTCAGCCAGTTACAATCAAAAGTAGTTTACTGGTTGTTTTGTTTGTTTTTTATGGCTAAATATTTTTCAACTTGGTTGGACAGAATTATGCAGTCGATTTTCCAACAGTGCAAGGGAACCCACAAGGTAATTGATGACCAGGCATGAGTACAGAGCTCACTTCAGTGTGGAAAGCAGCACTAACAACACTTAATATTCTACATGCCAAGCCCATGTCATTATCTGAAAAAAATAGACCCCACGCCCTTGGTATTTTGTTAACTTCAGTGGAAGTAATATAAACATATTTGCTGATTTTTCTTACAGGCGAAAGAAAATAGGCAAAATAAGCCCATTGCTAAGATGAACCTGGAACGTGATGGTTCTGCTCAGGCACCTAATAAAACCATCATCCAGGGGCACCACAGGCACCTCATCTTCTCTCAGCCAAATTAGTAATGGAAGTGAGGCTCCTTCTTGTTCATTTTTGTCTAGGAGTCTGATTCCCAAGCACTTGTGGGTCACCCGCCCTGGGCACACCCCACACTGCAGACGGTCCTGCCTACTGCTCTCATGGAGACCTCTCCCCTGCAGCCCCGTGGGTTAAAGCCTGCACCACCTCCAGCGTTAGCTGTCATGGGCAAGGCAGATGCAGGAGAGCAGATGCCTCAGGTCAGGGGGCCTGGCTCAGCCCTCTCCACCACTTGTCTGTCCTCAGAGAAGTCAGAAAACTCCTGCCTCAGTTTCCTCACCTGGAAATGGGGTGCAGCCAGGCTGGCTGGGTTGTGAAGATTTAGTGAGATCATGGCTCAAAAGCGCCCCGCAGTACGTGGACGAGAATGATGGCAGATACTAACTGATATCTGAAAGCCAGCACTTGCAGAGTGTCCACCATCCAGGGCTAGAGCTGGCGACCCCAAGCAGATATGGGCTGGTCTGCCTCCAGGACACCAGCCCAGGCTCAGAGCTGGCAACCCCAAGAGGACACAGGCTGGTCTATCGGACTCACAGTTGTTCCTCTTGCATGGCCCTGACAGATGAGGGCTTCTCAAAATGCTAATGATCATTAGAATCACACTATGATATTAATAACTAATGGTAATGCAGTAGGTTCCCTTTCTCCAATAAGATTTGATGGTTAAATGGTGGTGAAAATATCTGAGTCCTTTTGTCTATGACTGAGTTTGCCTGTTGTGAACCCAATTCCAGTAAACTTCTCCTCCCTTCAATCTTTTAACAAAGACTTCTCAATTTGGCAAGACCCAATTTTGCAAAACACTAAGACCATCCTGATATTCTTTTTCAATGAAAGAGTTTGTTTTACAATATCTGCTCATGAGCTCTACCCTATGAAACTGGCCTCTTAGCCTCTTTCTTCATTTAACCAACATGCATGCACTAAAGGTTTGCAACAGCAGCACACGTGCTCATAGACAAGATAGGGACAAAACGATGACAGGCACTGATCTCACTGCAAAGGAAGTCCTAAGTCTGCAGCAGACACCAGTTTTCACACACTGTCACAGGCTCCCATCAAGGAACTTCTCTGACAGCAGAAAGTGAGTCGCTCCACTGGGGACGAGGGACTTCAGGGTGGTGCATCAGAGGCCACCCTTCATCAGTCCTCAGGCAGCCACCATTGCCCCCAGGAGGCCTCTACCTGTAGAAAGGAAACTTGCACACAGCTCCCTCACAGATCCCACAGGGTCTTCCAAGTCCCCATGATGGGCTGCTTGGACCCCGTGTGCACCGGTCACATCCGAAGGCCAAGGCCCACATTGTGCAGGCACTGCCCAGTACCCAGGTGTTCAAGGGACAGGACAAACTCAGCTCCATGCAGGCCTGTGTCAGTCCTGAACAACCTGACAGTGTATAGGAGTCTTGCTTCCATGATGGCATTTTGAGAGAGATAATCTCCTTCTACTTTGCACCCTAATTTAGTCTTAGGCCAAGGCATCCAAATGAACTCACATTTGACTGGGGATGAGTTCAGTGGTAGAGTGCTCCCTTAGCACACACATGGCCCTGGGTTCCACCCCAGGACTGCATGTGCACACACAAAATAAATAAATGAATAAATAAATAAGACCTTGAAAAAACAAAACATAACTGGGAGATGGCTGTTCCCTTTCTTGTTCCTCTGTCCTCACTACTAGCATTATGAAAATCCTGGACACGTTATAGATAATAGAAGAATGCTAAAGAACAGTATTTAGCTGTGAAATAATTTTACAAAACTAAATCCATGTGAGAATATTATTCTTTTCAAACAGAGGATTTTAATTGTTGGATGTTCGACATGCAAGGATCCAGAAGTTACTGGCTTTGACAAAGGACTATCAGGAGCTCACGGTCCCATGTAAAGAGGAACATAATTAGGTAATTTCGAATTAGATGGGTGGGTGGATGATAGACAGATAGGTGATGGATAGATAGACAGTTAGATGATAGATAGATAAATGATAGGGCCAGAATGAGCCATGACTCACCCATTACAGGTGGTCACAGAGCAAAGCACTCTTGATAACCTTGTGTTCCCAGGCATCTTGGCTTTAGGGGAATCTGGCCACATTAAGAAATGAAAGCCCAACTCACCGCACAGTCAAGTCAGATTACTCTGAGATGAATGAAGGATAAGAAAGAGAGAGGAGGAATCAAAATGAGATGGGAGGAGAAGCTCTGGAAAAATAAACATCCAAAGAAGCCTCTGGAGTAGAGTTTAATGGACTCTCGGTGAACTTCTTCTTATGTTGCTCAGAAGCTATTTGCTGCCTGTGGGAGATGGCCAGCAGGCAGCAGCCCTTCCCCTGGAGCTGCAGCAGTCAGTACGTGGTGACCTCCCCTTCCTTCCTGCCCAGCCCTGTGAGGTCAAGAGGTGGACGGGCTGCTTGAGGCCTTCCCCCGACACCTTCACACAGAGAAACCGTGGGGTCTTCATGAAGTCAGCCGGCGGCCAGTGGACAGGGACCTAGAACCAACTGAGACATCCTTCACCCCCCGCACCTGACAAAAGTCAGGGGCAGATGGTGGGTGTGATGGGGAGGGGCTCCACTCTGAGGCTCTCATGAGTCATACTGTGTCCCTAGAGTCTCAATGATGACTGCCGCTCGTATAATTATTGGCACCCTTAATTTTATTAGCAAAACAATAATAACAGAGGACAGAGCAGCTGCATTTACTGAATGCCTCTGAATGTCAGCATGGGTGCCTATTGTGTGCCACGCATCTTACATACACCATTTTATTTGATGCATGTCAAAGCTCAATCATTGCATGGTAGTCATTTCCTGTTTGGGAACGGAAGAGGCTTCAAAGGGTTTAAGCAACTTTTCCAAAGGTTTATACAGTTAAGGACAGAAACCAAGATCTGGCTGACCCCAGGACCCCTGGTGACACTAGACTTACACTCAGGTTGAGAGTTCTTCCCAGCGATGGCCCTGATTCCTCCATACTTCAGTGCAGCGGTCAACGGGTATTCATAGGACCTTTGGAAGCAGATGCCTGCACCTGGCCTTGGCGTCCAGGCTCACCCACATATTCTATGGAGAGTAGCAGGAACTCCTCAGGGGGCCAGTGTCTCCCTCCACCCCCAACCTCTCTCTGTGTTCCCAGCAGGAGGAGGCTGATGGGAGAAGGTGAGGCAGGTCCACTCACTGCATCGGGAGGCCAGCAAGAGCTGATGTCCTCTAGCCAAATACCCAGGCTCTGAAGGAGACTCCCCAGAGGCAATTGCAGGAGTGGTGACCTCTTTCCTCCTTCCCTCCACACACCTGCTCCCTGTGCTCTGTGACATCTGTGCACATCTACAAACACGTGTGGGACGCTCAGGGTGTGCTTTCCAGGACAGAGGCACCGGGAGTTGGCTGAGGGGAGAGAAATCATTAGCCAGTAAGGAGTATCCCTGGTTCTAGTTCCCAGAGAGGTTTCAGCCTTCAGAGCACGTGGAGCTGGACACACTCAAGGCAGCTGTGGTGATTAAATGGCAGGCCACAGATCAGACAATGGCACGGAGTCATCAGACATGGTGGGCGTCAGCACCTGCCAATGCATCCAGGAAGGTACAGAAGAGACGACGTGACCCTGAGAAAAAATAAGAACCTGGCCCACGCAAAGGAGTAAGGACGACTTCTGGAGGAGGGGGGACAGGGCTGAGGCTCTGAGGCCTGAGCTTCACAGATGTGATGGGAATGGCTGGCTGTGCGCTCAGGGCTGAAAATCAAAACCACCGCATTTCCTGAGTACACAGCAGGTGTCAGACCCACCTGGTGAGTACCTGAATGCTCTCTCAGGTAGATGCCACAGTGCTCCCCCTTCTATAAATAAGGAGTTAAAGAGAGCGGAGGTTGCTGGCTGGCAGGTGACAGGACTGTGGAGGAGTGGGCCCCGCCCACCTGGACACCTTCCCTCCCAGCCAACAAGCACCGCCCCTGTCCTAGCAAGTGCATTTGCAAGGGGACAGGTGGGAGCCGCCAGATGGCAAGCTAAGAGCTTCTGTCTGTGCTCTCTGAGCTCTGCGCTTTGGCCCAGAAAGCTCTAACCTGGTTTCGGGAGGGAATTCCTGTTCTGTCCTGGTCATCATCCCGAGGAGGGATTATCAGGCCGACCAGTTTCAACAGTGCGCATGAAAGCGTCTTAAGGAGACTGTAGACTACTTCCCAATCCCTATTGGATTTAAATATCTATGTGAGTTCTATGTACTCTTCATGGTGAGTGAATGCATACCAATTACATTTTGCTATCTACCGTAGACAAGGACTGTGATGAACTGATTGTTACATTCCAGTGGAGCACAACATTACTGAAAACGAAGATCTGAAATGCTGGTCCTGTGTGCTTGCACCTTAGGTGCTGCTGTGTGTGCGTAGGCTTAACAGAGACCAATCCTAAAACAAGGTGGTGCATGCTTCCTCGTGCATGCTCGGGCAATTTCTGACCGCCATGGACTTTGGCGGTCTTAGGGTGGGATCCATGGTGGACCAACCAACTACAGTGGAAGCTTCTGATCAACAGCAAGTTGCCCTGTTGGCCGGCCTACGCCCTGGAGAGGGTTGTGCACACAGGAGTCAGTGTCCCTCAGGCTGGCCTTCAGCTCTTAAAGGAGACAGAAGCAGCTTCCTTGATGGAGTGCCCACCTCCACACCACAGTGGCCAAGGACAGTCCCCCACCATCTGGACTCCCAGGAGAATGTCTTCTGCCCCAATTTTTATAAACACAATAGAACCTGGATGCAATATTGTACATGGCCAGTAGGTGCCACCGTCAACCACATGATTTAAAAAGTTTGACTCCTACATATGTTTGAGCAAATGCTCTCATTGCTTGTTTATGCAGATGGCCTAAATCGGGGCCTAATTTTATAAGCATCTAACTCATGCGGCTACAGTTAGCTTAGATCCATCATCTCAGAGGACAGCCAGTCTTCAAATGGGGCAGATAGGTCAGATGATGGCCAGAGGGCACGAGGTCGCCTGTCTCCTAGGTGTCCATCACGTGGAGACACATTAGGTACTGGGGATGGAAGGAGAGCTGAGAATTTCACCCACTAGTGAGAACACATCCTCTGTGGAAGGAGACACAGGCAGGCAGGCAGAAGTGACTCCTGAGGATACTGTGGACAGGGAGGAGAATCCAGTAGGCCAGGGCCTGGGGAGGAGTCCCGGGAGTTGGGCCCAGGAGGTGCGGTCTGAGCTGCCATGGCGGGATCAGCAGGTGCAGGAGGTGAGTGGGCATGCTGAGAACAAGCCAGGGCTCCAGGAAGGGGCAAATGTTTTAGCCAGGCAAGATGGACATGTCCATGGTGGAGGACGGTGCAGGAGGTGGCTGCCGCGTGGGAAATGCTGAAATGCCTTAGGCGAGGAACATGGAGGTTGGGCTGGGCCCCGCTGGTACCATGGGCCTGGGAGCATTGTTCTAAGAAGGTTGCTCCAGAAGCCTGGCTCAGGCAGGCGGAGGCAGATGGGACTAGTGGGGGACTGCAGGTCGGGCCCGATGTCCTGGGCAGGAGAGAAGGTGGGATGCCTTTTGGGTCATGTCTGATAAATCTGGTCCTTGGAAGGGACAAGGCCGAGAGCCAGTAGTCTATGGATATGCTGAGACAGATGTTTGGGAACCTGAGCACATGAGCACATCGCTAGCTAGACTAAGAGAAGCAAGAGCCGCGGCAGCCACTCTGCAGATGGAGGCAGGAGTCGAAAGGCCAGCTCACGCACTTGGAAAACTGAGAAACCTCACCCATTTAGGTACACGATCCAGCAGACTGTGGAAGCATGGGGATGTCAACTTAGGAGACAGAGGACGGGAATTACAGGGACACACATTTGATCATCTGTGTTTTCCACATGAGAAACCTGATTTGCCCAGGTAATGAGATTTTATGAAACATGTTCATTTACATGTAATAATTAGAGCTTTATTTTCTGTTATTTGTCAAAGATGATTTCTTCTGAATTTGGTGAGTTCATTTTAATGCCTCCCGGGGCAGACATGGTGCAGGGCCCGGTGGCTCTCACCAGGGTCTTCTCCTGGAGGTGCACACAGTTCACAGACTGAGCCAGCGCCACCGCGACGGCCACTGAAGGAGTTAAACATCACATCCCGTTCTTTTTTGGGAAAATTTTCATAATAAACTATGATGATAAAGAAGAGAAATCTAATGTAATTTTTGAGAATTCATTAAGGGCTGTCTAGGTGTGACGTATCCTCCTGGATTCCAAGAAGGGCTTGAAGAAGGGAAGGAGACGGCCTCTCCTTGCAGCCGGTGTGTAGCTAAATGCACCTTGCACACGCATGTATAGACAACTGAGAGCAGCACCGAGAGCCTCAGCTTCCAATTTTAACTACAGGTATTATAAGGCTACTTTAAAAGTGGGGTTATTTGAATTGTTAATTGTGAATTGATTCAGGCATTCATTTGCCTTGAGGTATTAGATAGCTTAATTAACTACCATGACTCATTTTTTCAAATTATAACATGAAGACTAATTTTCCTTACCTTCTGCCTCTAAGATAGTAATTAATACATTTCTGCATCACACTGTTTCCCAATCCGATGAGCATTTATACGCAGAGCAGCCTGGCACCTTGCTGACTGACGCTACTCAGCTCAGCTGGGATTGTTATCACAAGCTAGTGGGAGAGATTTGTCCAATTTCTCAAGTGCTCTTCGGCAGGACTAGAGCTCTAAAACAAGGCAGACAGGTAACATGAATCATGCATATGGTAATTGTAATAAATAATGAAAATATTTAGACACGGTGAGGTTTGTACTTGAACTTTATGAATAAATTTTGATTAGTATGCAGTGCAAGCTGTATACGCAGCTTTTGTTCTTACTCTTAAAAGGCAGTCATTACTAAATGATGCTTTGAAATTTTACAGCTGTTCGCTCATCTCTCCGAATCCACTTTTCTATCTGCAAGAGAAGTCATGAAATCTTGGCCTCTAAGTCAACATGCATGCCGGCTAAAGGGCCCTGACTCCCGTTTGGAATCACTGCTGTACACAGCGCCACGTTAGCACTCTGCCAGGTGAGGAAAGGTGCCTTCTACAGATGAACGGGCCCCAGGCCCAGAGCCCTCCCTGCTCTGAGAATGCAGCAGTGCAGAGTGCTGGCCAGGGGGGTCCTCCCAGGGCGTGTTGGAAGTCCATCTTCCACAGCTCGGGTAACATTTTTTTTCTATTAAGATTCTTCGGGCATTGCCACCCTGCGTTTTCAATAAGAAATGAAGTAGAGTTCATAAAAATGAAGTGCTTGGAGAAGATCACACAGGAGAGGGGGCTCTGGGACGGAAAGCAGTGATAATTAATGAGGGCTTCAATAGGCAATCTCATGTCCAATAGATCCCAGCAATTTTATAAAGCTAGCAGGCAGAGACGGACAATCTCAAAGGGGCCGCTCGGCACTGGGTACCAAGGCGCTGCTCCACCATCTCCTTCACCTGACCCCAGGAGCAGACTACGGGAGGTAGGATGAGTGGGTGATGGTGAAGTGTAGTGTCCCTTAGGTGGCCATGACAACTAGTGAAAACCAGGGGGAACAAAGGAGGAATGGCTTTAAAACAGAAAAAATGAAACTTTTTCAACCTTCAAATTTGTGCTTGTGCACAGTGCTCTCCCTGGACGCTCACGTCAGCAGTTCCTCAAGGCCTGATTCACTTATTCACCGAGCAGGTCACGCCCAGGGGCCAGCACATGCCAGCCACTGTCCTCACACTTTTTCATGGAAATAAAATTAAAAGAGCAGATCTGGCTTGAAGATTCCAGCCTCACAGTGAAGATGGAAAAAGAAATAGACGGTTGCAAGTGACATAGCATTCTCCTGTCCACCCGGGAGACAGGTTCCAAGACCCCGAGGGGATGTCTAAACCATGGAGAGCACTGAGGCTGTTCCCTGCACCTTTTCTGTCTTCACTTAGCCCTGTCACACTGCATCCATGGCCTTTGCAGTCCACAATGTAACAGCGGAGCCAGCACGAACCCCTTTCCCCTCTTCACGGTGCATGGAAGATCTGCCCTCACTGTGAGGCTCAGCCACCTCAACCTAGGATTTTTTTTCTTTCCTTATTAAGTCAGGTTCTTTACTTTTTTTCAAAAAGGACACAATTAATGTCTTCTCTGGCACATCCAAATTGCCACCACCAATATTATTCTTGGGAACTGTCATTAAAAAAAAAATAAAAGTTACTTGAATTATAGCACTGCCCTACAGTGACAGTGCCTCTGAAACTAAGATGATTATTAAGTGACTAACGGGCAGGTAGCACATACATGGTGCATACTCTGCAAAAAGAGATGATTCACATCCTGAGAAGGATGGAGCTGGGGGGGGGGGAGGCGAGACACAAGATTTCCTGGTGCTACGCGGAAAGCCAAGCAGTATAACATGTTGCTACTCAGAAGGACAAGCAATTGAAAATGTCCGAATTGTTAATTTCTGGGATACTCCAAGACATTAATTGACTCTAGGTAACTAACCTTGGGAAGTGAAGCTGTGGATAAGTGGTCTACTGTATAAGTGCTGTGGCAACCAAACAGTTCAAATCAAGGACAGAAAGCAACATAGTCTCCAAATGGAGGTGCTACACAGATGAGGTCATGCTGGCTTGTCACTTTCTTTACCCCGATGTCCTGCCTACCATGGGCAGGGGTACATGCTGAGACCAAGTCCATAAGCAATCAGCACATGCATGTGTTCTTATTGTGATCTATTGCTCTCCGTGGTACTAGGAAAAGCATTCATCAGAGGGCTTTGCTCTCTGAGGGGGCTTCCTCACATCCTTTCTCTAAAATGGCTCACCTAGAACCCACAGCTCGTGAGCCAACCTCCCTCCCACGCCCAGTCTCAACAGACTGCCGCTCTCTCAAAACAGGGTTTCACCTGAGGGTGCCGCTCTCCCTCTGCCAGCTCTTCATCAGTTCTCTTTCCTGGTGTCCACGATTAAGCTTTATGCTTCCATTAATTATAAATTGTTTAGTGTACACAAGATACCATTTTTGTAAAAATTAAACAATTTGTAATCATTTTCTCTAGCAATTACTGCAGACGATTTGTTCTTTCTCAGTGTTCCCTCTGGGTGTCATTGCAACCTCCAGGAACCAGATTTCTGACTGTCTGCTGCCGATTCCCACCTTTCCCTTCATGCTGCTGCCTCAGTTTCCCTCCTTCAGGGCTACGGCTCCTTCCAGAGCTGGTGCTGTCATTAAAACAGCACCCCTGTCCCTCATCAAGGCCAAAGAAGGAAACTCATGATTCTCTCTCAAAACATCAACCTCCCCTTCATGACAGCATCTAACTTCCACCCCACGTTATTTAGGTGTTCATTCACCCACTTATTGACTGCCACCAGAAGAGACAAGGATGAGCAACACCCGAGCTGACCTAGTGCAAGCAAGGGGGGCACCGCGCGCCCTCGCAGCAGAGCAGATTCGGCTCCGTGTGTCACACACATGTCTCACCTCTGATTCCGCAACAAGTGGCCAGTGACTTTGGGAACAGAACTCCAGAAGCACCAAGCAACACTAAAAATGCTAAGGAATAATGTGACTTCATCCCCTTTGGGGTGCTGTTCCTCCTTCCAGACAGGGACTAGGAGCACACACAAGTCGCAGCCTCAGAGTGAGCTGAGTGCTGATTTCTGTAGAGTACCCAGTGGCCAGGAGCCTTCCCCCTCACCTTCCTTGGTACCCAGGGCTGCGTGGCGCCAGCACTCAGAGTCCTCAGCTCTCACAAAATCCAAACCCAACACCATCTTTGTATTGAGTTCTCATTTACAAACACTGCTACCCTCAAAAAATATTTTGATCATTGCAAGGAAAACCACAAAGAATGGACTTAAACGTCTCTAATTAAATGTTTATCTTTAAAGTTTTCTTAGTGTGGTTGATCTTTGCATGGTGGGAAGTGTGCCACGCAGTCACCTGCTTAGTACTGGCATCTGGGGGCAAAAAGCCGTCTCCTGCACCTCTCATTAACACTCCTGTGGTGTGTGTAGTTGGGACACGCACTGTGGCGCTGGGTGCTCCATCCTGCTAGCCCACGCAGCTCCTGGCTCTGCAGCTGCTGCTTTGCTCCTCAGTGCACCCCACCCATGGCTTCCCATTTGTCCCTGGTCATAGCTTGTGTTTTCTCTGCCACTTCTGATGGTCCTTCCTCTTTCACAGTATGCATAAAGTATGCACCAAAGACCTAAGCTCATGCCCAGCCTCACCCAACTCCCTGGCAACCTGAGCGAGTCAGTCGCCTCTCTGAGCCTCACCAACAGCACCTTAAGATGAAGGTGATGCTAACAGTCCACATGATACTAATGAGCCTGGAAGGGAGAATGTGTGTGGAAAAAACTTCATAACCCATGAAATGACCCACAATGAGTTACTACAAATTCCCTCCCTGGTCAGAATGGATTTCCTGCCCTCAGGCCACTGATGCTTTGGTTTCTTCAGAGCTGTGAATATGGGGTCACTCAGCAAGATGACCATGCCTCAGAATGCTGCAGATGCAAACCACATTTTCATTTGACCACACGGCCAATTATCACTGTGAGTCGGACACGATATTAACTTCTCTAAGCCTCAGCTTCCTTATTGAATTGGGATAGTAACATCAATTACATGATCATTCTGAAACATAATTAAACAATAAAATATCAAATAGTGTTTAGTTTATCAAATAGGTGAGGGCCCCACTAAAATGTCACACTGTGGTACAGCCCAGTTGAGTAGGAAGCTGTGCTTCAATCCAATTACAACCTGGTGCTTCTCTGCTGGCCACATGATTATAAGCCCCTGAAGTGCTCCTTCTATTTGTGTCCCTGTCTCTCTGCACAATGCAGGAGGCTTAGCAAGTCAAGTGCCAGGACTCACAGGATGAGTCAGCCAGCCAATGTTGGATTAAGGTGCAGTGATAAGTATTCAGCTGGGCACAGTAGGACACACCTGAAATCCCAGCGATTCTGAACAATGAAGCAGGAGGATCCCAAAGTCAAGATCAGCCTCTGCAACTTAGTGAGACCCTGCCTCAGAATGAGAAAGACAAAGGGCTGGGGATGTGGCTCAGTGGTAAAGTCTACCTGGGTTCTATCCCTAGTACCAAAAAAAAAAAAAAAAGACATTTGGTGGTGGAATAACTTTCAAATAAAATTCCCAGAGAAAGAATATATGAAGAAATATCCCAAATGTAATGTCATATAAGTCAAAACACAGAATTACATTATTGAAGAAGCTGCACCTCCTGAGTGACGCATCCCATATCTCTGTGGTCACTCTGATGGCGGCTGAGACTCCCGTTCTGGTGTATGCTGTGTGGACTCTGTGGTCTCTCAGCACTAGCTAATAAGCTGCGGTCAGGCCAGAGTCTTCACACACAGGACTGCTGCACCTGGTAGGCTGGCGTGGTGAGTAAGCATTGAGCTACAAGTGACACAACACACTTTATGGAGCACCTAACATTTACCAGTCACGATCACCGCAAAACCATTAGGGTGTAGACAAATGTCCCGATATGGAATCCATTGGCTGGGCTGATGAGAAGCAAGACCTCTGAACTGGAAGTTTGCAGTGAGCTCCTGGGCTCTACCTTGTCACCACTGACATTTTCTATCAATTATTCCCACCATTAGAAGAATGCTGTTGTGAAGAACTTACGCTCACGCACAACAGCATTTCAACTAGTGAGCATCGTCGCCGTTATAACTGAACACAGATAGGGACAATCTTCTTTTTTGCAAAAACAGATAGTGTAAGTGGCATCAATTATGAATCTAGTGAAAAACAAATGTCATATTTTCATTTGCTGATGCAGCCTTTGGTTACTGACCAGTGTAACATCTTTCTTGAGTTTCTTTAAAATACTGAGAACATCACCACAGGCCTTTCTGCTCTGGGACCATTCTGTTCCAAAGACGCAGGTCGGGGAACCACAGGGGTCCTGATGGCAGAAACTACAATTTTTCTGCCTTTTCTCTTCTAAACATGCAACAAGACTCTAGTCCATGTCAGTGCCATCAAGAAAGAATGAGGGGGGACAAGTGGGACGGGGTGGACAGGTCATTAGATCCTCTTAAGTACAACAGGCAGTGGCCACGTGGATGAGACAGTCCAACGGTAAATCTGTGAATGCTACGGGAAAACACAACTGAGGGGTGTAAGATGCTAGTCCTCTAATGCTTCAGAGCCTCAACTTCAGGATGAAAGCTAGATAACCCTAAACTATGAGCTTAACGTGAACCTCGTTTTGCTTCCTATGCCTGCATACTCTTGGGAGATGTTAATTAAAAGGTATTGATGACGCAATGGATATTAATGTTCTGAATGTCTTTGCTCTCCCTTCAGTAGCTAGGGAAACCTCGTAGAAAAGCCTGAGCAAAAGAGGGGATTTCCATCAGCACCTGACCTGTCTCCAGGTGGCTCACCCTGTATTAGAGTCATAACACTCTGAAGCCACCAGCCGGGCCTTCGCAGAACTGGCAGTACTGATGACCTAGGAAAGCCATCTAGCAGTAAAGAGGTGACTGGAACTGAGGGAAGGAAGAGAGTGAAAGGAGACTTAGTGTCAGTGTGAACCTTCCAATAGAGGGACTCCATGGAACACTATTTGCCAGCATCCTGTGACAGACTTTCATATTTGACTTTGTCTTGAATTTGACACATTTTTTTTTCATTGTTCCATTTTGCTTTTGCAATTGCTAAAATTTGAAATACAGCCCAATTTCAATGATTTTTATCATCTGAACTACTTTTTGTTAACCTTTCACATCTTTCCAGATGCAATGGATAATTTGAGGAAAGGCTTCCTGAAAAGGGGCATCGAGTCCACCTAAAGTTCGCACCGCAGGCAGCAGCGCAGAAGCCGTTTTTAGCACAGAGCTTGCAGGTCTTTGCTGAAGGGGAGGGGGACACCTGCCTACAAAGGCACCCCCAGCGCTGTCCTCGCTCAGGTGGTCAGCAGCATCTGCCGAGGTCTGATGAGCGGGAGAGGACAGGACCAAAGACTTCTTGAACACTCTGTAGATACCTGGAACCAGCCTGTGCTTCTGCCCATCCGTCACGCCTTATTCCTGGAGGTAGCACTGAAGCCACAGGTTAACAACGGCTGTGTGCAAAAACAATAACTAGGCTTAGAGATTGCTAAGAAACATCTTCAAAGCAGAAAAGTTGTGTACCTCCTAACTCCACACTTTTTGTGATGCTTAAAGTCTTACCCCTAGAATATTAGAAATGCAGAACTAGAGCGGATCCTCAGGATTAGGCACTTAAGTTAGAAAATTTTACAGGAAACCAATGAGGGAGAAGATGTGAACACTGGCAAGAGCAGCTTTCTTCTGTATTCAGAAGCCGCTGAGTGCCTCCTAGGTCCTCACGTCCTGCGTCAGGATTTCACTATCAATGCTCTCAAGTTGGGACACGAGACGCGCATGTGCCCTTCTGCCTCTGTTGAACTTGGCATTAGTGATTCATAAGAGGGAGAGGCAGAGGGGCAAAGAAGATAACGAACATGTGGAGCTTGCAGACCCGCCTGGATCTGGGGGATACACCTCACCACGGCATTGGAGAAGGTCACCCCAGAAGAAAATCCTACTTATGGCCTGGTGCTTCTACCCGCAGGAGCCACCTCTGAGGCTTAGAAGTTAATAGCTCGTTACAATCTCCACCCTGTGGAGCGCAGCACCTCAAGAAGCCTAGCTCTCCTGTGTTCACATGATCCTCCCTGACGGTGAATGTTGAGAGATTAGAACAAAATTAGAAAGAAACTCTGAATACAAAGGGAAGAGGCAAAATGTCTCTATGGACTCCTCCACATCCAGAAGTCATGATGGTTAAAGGCCCAGCTAAAGTCGCTGCCCATCTGCACATTACATGCCTGTGTCCCAACCAGGAGGCCCCCTTCCTGGGAACCCAGGTGCCTCTGCCTGAGCCTTAAGGCCACCACACGGGCTACCGCAGGTGCATGTTTGATCTACTCCTCCAGAGTATCGTTTCCAGTTTTTGCAGCACCTACTGAAGTACCTTGAGCTTGCATATTAAACGTCTCCTGTAAGTATCTGTGAAAGACCAAAACAGGAGCAGGGAAGCTCTGGAGATGGGAAGGGGGCCCTTGGCCCTGACTGTGATGTGATGGAGAGCCCTAGCACAACTCCCATGTCCAGCCAGCCATTTTCTGGGTGCACAACGAGGAAGTTCAAAGCTGAGGTGGAGGAAGCTGCTCTCTGGAAACACCTGCGCATCTCGGGACCAGCAGAGGGAGGCAACCACGTTGCATTTGAGAAGGGTGATCCAGGGTGAGGCCTGCTGTGTCCTGTGAAATGCTTCAGCTTTATAACCACCAGAGAAGAAAAACCAGTCCACATAGTGCTTATCTAACATAGGACGAGGTTTGGGTTTACAAATTATATTTTTCCAACCAAATAAGCATGGTGTCTACTATATATAGCACTGGGGGTGGGGGACATCGGGGACTGCAGCCACCTGGAAACTTCAAGCAGTGCCCAACGTGGCAACCTACCAGAACTAGCATTTCTGGACCGGTGCTTTATGTTTACCTGAACATCCCCAGTGACACTGCCCAGGCCTTTGGTAGGATCTTTTATTGCCGAGAGCATCTGTGGGAATGGACTCCCGCCCTTCCCTAAGGAAATTAACAGATCTGAATATGGATGCTACTGCTCTCACCCACTCCTTTTATTTCCGATTCTCATCTGCTCAGCACAATGCCATCCTTCTGCTCCCAGCTGCCTCAGTCAGCACTCTGCTGCTCCAGGGTCACCCTGCCTTCCCAGTCTGCCTCGCGAGTCAGTAACCGGCCAAGGGAGCAGGCAGATCACAGGGATGTGGGTGGCTCTTCCCGAATCTGCACGTCACAAGCCTCCCTTCCAAACAGCCTCAGCAGGAGGCTTAGCACCAAAGAAACAGGCTTCATTCATTATCAAGCTTGACTCTGAAGCACTAACCACAACGGTAACTATGACTGTTCCTATCCATCCGTGTAGTAGCCTAATCGATTCCCCAGACATATCCACCAACAGACGAGTTTTCTGACTTATACCAGAATTCAAACCAGCCTTTGGAAGTTCAGAATACTAATAAATGCAAGGGTATTGCTTATGCAATAGTATAAACAGTTTTATTTAACTTTGTGTTTCCCTAACTGACATAGGTCAACTTGGAAAATGCAAAAACTTAATAGTTAAGTAACTAGAATTCATCATTCGTGTAAGAATTTCATTAATTTTATGTAGTTGGAGGCCTTTTGTTTGCATGCAAACAGGCTTGGAAGAGGGCAGCACTCAGAAGCTTCACCCTGGGGTTGAGCCAGGGCTTGGCCCTTGAGCGGGAATTGGAGCCCTGGGCACTCAGAGCCACCTCTCTTCCACGCCTGCTCGAGTTGAGGTCTCCAGCAAATGTGCTCAGCAGTCACACAGAGTCTAAGAGTCTTGGGACTTCCTGAGGGAGAGTGGCTTTACTGAGATTAACAGACGTTGGAATTCCTCTCTAATGAGTACAGTTCAGTGTTTTCCACCCCAGCCACCATCACCGTAATCCAAACTCAGAACTCTTTCCCTATCCCATAAAGAGCCCTGGTGCCATTAGGCACCACCCCTAGTTTCCTCTGCCCCCTTCAGCCCCACAGGACCTGTCATCTGTTTATTCCCCTCCAGTTTCCCTCCCTCCCTGGTATTTAGTCTCTTGCTAAGATCTGACCTGTCTGCTTCTGTGGCTTGTCCCAAATCCATCTGCTTCCTGAGATCAGACCCCCTTCGTTTTTTATACGCGGTAGAGCTATTGTCGCCTATCAGGCACACTGTAGAACTTTTATTCTCTCAATCTATTTCTGAAAGGATTGTTGCTTCCATGGTGAATACGGTTGTGTCGCTCATCTACTAAGATGTTTGGAATGCCCCTCGCTGCCCCGGCACATGTGACCCGTGATGCCCTTTCTGCAGCCTTCCCTCCCTAGCGTCATCTGCAGTGTCCTCGTCCTAGCATGACCTCCCCTCTCTGAAACCTTCTGCACCCACTTCTGCTGGAGAACCTGCCTCTGCTCAGCACGTGAATGTGCTGATCCTAGAGACGCCAGCTCTGGCGCTGACAGGCTCGGGAATGTGAGCCTGTGTTCACCAGATCAAATACCTGCTGCTATCTGACACTCACTCTGGGCACTAACACCTGCTTTCTTTTGTTCTGAAAGCTCCTTGATGGCAGAATCTTATCTTATTTGCAAGGCTGAGAAAGTGTCCTTGCCCTTAGCATCCACTTAATGAATATTTGTTGAACAAATATATGAATGGAAGTTAATGCTGGGTTCTGACATTTGTCCCAGAGCCCTGTCCAATCCATTTCACTATGAATATAGAAAGTAATACTTCATCGCAACTGTACATCAAGAAAGGCAGAGCCACCCATGTATGGTGTGTGCATAGTGGTGAGATTACTTATACATGCAGGCAAAATGTGAGGCCTGACAGCAGCTTCACTCACTCAGGGCACTGCAAACATGCGAAGAAGAGAGTCAGAGTTCTTGGAGTTACACATATGGAATTTGAAAATCCTCTAGGTGTGTGCTTTTGATGAGCATAGGTCTTGGAGCCTGCAGGAGAATAGAATACACGGCGCGGGCGGGTGTTCGGGAGGAAAGGAGAGCCATCTTCAGAACCTGCAGCTGAAATTCTCTGACAGAGGTCATGATGAGTCAAAAATTGTCTAATTATATATCCACCCCAAACGACACTGGATTTTCCACCACATAACCACACAACACTTCCAAGCAACTGGTTAACTTGTGTTCAGTATTACATAAGATGAAGAAACTCAGAGGGTACCAGCTGCAAATAAAACATTTAAAACACAGAGGTCTAAAGAATCTTTCCTCAAAATTTATGGAAGCACTATTTACTGCATTTATAATGTGGGTCAGGAATAATGAATGGGCCTGGGTGAAAAGAGAAGAGAAGCGGGGAGAGAGGAACTTTGCTCATAGTATACTTCAGAATTCACAGAGAAAAAATCGGCACACAAATAAATATCAAGAATATCACACGTTATGTATTAAAAGTAAGGAGGACTGAGAAGACACAGCAGGAGAGCTGTCATGGGGACAGAGGAAGCTCAGGCCGCCCTTTCAGTTCAGGTGGCTCTGGTGGGAGAGCTGAAGGGAGGGAGGCAGGAGTCCCATGGATGTCTGGATGAAGGGGCCCGGGAGGGCACAGGAGCTGGGCTGGGAGTGGATCGAGGGTCTCAGGTGTGCCCAGGAGGCCTTGGTGGTGTGACACATAATGCGTGGGGAGGGTGGTTGAGCAGGAGGGCAGAGAGGTGCTGGGAACCCATTGTTTGGAATACCGCGGTGGCCATTGTCACAACCTGACGCTGAATGAGATGGGCCATAGGCGGGCTTTGCACAGAGCAGCGGCGCTCCAATTTGCACTAGTTCTTTGGAGGAATCACTGCAGTCTTAAGTACTTGACAGACTAGGGTGGGTATCAGGACTGGCCAAGGAAGAGCAAGTCAAAGCTTAGATTGGGTAGAGAGACGTGATGGGAGGGGAGGGGAGGGGATGGGGGAAAGGAAGGACAGTAGAATGAATTAGGCATCATTATTATTATTGCTGTGGGTGTATACGTGACTGCACGACCAATGTGATTCTGCAACCTGGACACTCATAAAAATGAGAAATTACATCCCATCTGATTCAAATGTATGATAAGTCAAGGTCATTGTACTGTCATGTGTAACTAATTAAAACAAATAAAAAATTTTTAAAGAAAGAAAGAAAATCAGTAAAATTTCACTTGGTAACCAGAGAAGATCATGGCAGCTTGAACCACTGGTGGGGTCAGCGAGAAGCAGCTAGATTATGGACACATTTTGATGTTAAAACAAACAATGAAGGTGAAAACTTTGAAGATCAATTTAAGAGAAAAACAGAAGTCAACAAAACTCCAAGTTTCTTGAATTAGAATCTGGAATTGCCTTTACCAGCATGAGAAAGACCATGGATAAACTGTTCAGGGACTTCTGGTCTGGAAATATGAAGGTGGTAGATGACAACCTGAAGGTTCTTGAAGTCCTGTGATCAGGTGACAGCAGAAAGGGACTTAGGGTAGCTACAGGTGGAAAGCCAAGTCTGACCCCAAGGGCTTCAGAAATCAAAACTGATGGTGAGGAGTGATTGGGAGAGCGCAGGGGACCCTGTAGCTCAAGAGGTCAGATGGAAACTGGAGAGGTGACAGCCACCAACCACGTCAGACCATAGAAGTGGGAAACTGTGCAACGCTTGCTCTAGATCCGGAAGCAAGAACTGGTCGTCCACTGGTGGCATCTGGTGGAGTCATTTGGATGCCCAGGGACTGAGGTCATAAATATGAAGGTGTTAGTCACTGGGTTCATGTAGGTCATGAGTCACTGGGTTTATGTAGGCCACAGGCGATCTAAACTAGAGAAGTGTCATTGCTCTTCACCTCAGGTTTTCCTTTTAATTTACAAAATGGGGGGAAACATATCTAATAGTGTGTTTTGAAGATCATCTGAGAAGAATAAAGGTTTAAGAAACCTTAAAGAAGACATGGGATGACCTAAGCTGTTGACAAGTGGCAGGCACTGTTACGTTCCTATCACTAGAACTCACCCAACGTCGAGGTGAGTACAGGTGAAGAGAATCTTCATCCCCCATGAGAGCTGACAGACTCCTGCGTTCAGATTCTAGAACAAGAATTCCAGACCTTACACGTAATCTAGTCACATTCAAATCTCAGCTGAATATTCCAGTGGAAGGGCTCATTTCTATTTTTATCTCACACTCTCATCCTCGCAGTCTTAGAGCCTTCTCTCAGGGCCCGCGTCTCCTCGCAGAGACACCATCATCCTTCCTGTCTCCTCCCCCAGGCCCCCTGCAGAGTCTGGAGTTTGGATCTAAATAGGTGCATTTCTCAAATTGGATTAATCAATAATGAAAACCTTCTCATCATTCCATCAAAAATGAACATCTAGTTTGGTTAATAGGCAATGTAGTTTATGGTTTTGATGACTGAGCTATTTTGTGTATTTCCTTTTTTTTGGAGTAAATTTGAACAGAATACGCAAGTCCTTTAGGAAATGAAATTATGTACCTATACTCTTGATTTAAAACTGCCTTTCTAAAATGAAATTAGAATAAAAGCAAAGAGCAAGTCAAATGTCACTTTTCTTCATGAAAGTTTCCTAAAATAAACGTGGAGGAATTTTTCAGAAGTGACTTGTATTTGATCCAATACCTAACTATATTTGGTAATCTTATCATGCTTTATATTAATAGCATTTTTTGTTTCTTGGACCATTAATCCTCTTTTGCCATGTTACATATGAAATAATACTGTATTTATAGACTTTAGCCTATAATCATCATTTAAGATTTCATCCTGGATTTTTTGGATCGCTTCTGTAGACTCATCTCAAGTGATACTAGATAACACACAAGACAGACAGAATAACAAATTGCTATCAGAGTGTCCAAAGGAACATACATACCATGTTTTCAGAGTATACACATATGTACACAAGTGCAATCAGTAACTAAGAAGAACTAATGCCATATTAATGAGCTATCTTTAGAACATAAATAAAGACAATAACTTGAATCACATTTATCTTGCAGCTGTTTATAAAACACACTTTTTAAAACTGTGCTGTCTGTGTATTTCCTTGAACTGTCCACTTCAATGGTGGGAAGTTATTGCCCAGATCTAAAACATGATTTAATTTACGTTTGGATTTTGCAAATGTGATTTTTTTTTAAATGAACCAAGTCATCATCATAATGTTTTGCCAAAGTTAATAATGGTCTTTATTTTATGTTGTCATTTTAGTTATTGACTTTATTAACTTAAAAGTGTTATTCGATGGACACCCACAAGCAAATTAAAGAGTTCTAATAATTTGATTGTGTAACTCAAAGCCTCTGCATGACCCAAGGAAACTACCTTCTGATTTAGGAAAAGTTCAATAAATAATTCCTATATATATCATAAAGTTTTATTTCCGTGCATTTTAATGTTTTATGTTAATGTTTCATTTAACATTTCACAGAGTTGGCCTACTACCCTGAAAATATCAGGTTCCATCTGTGGAGACACACAAGTGTGCACATACACACATGTGCCAAACACACCATACCCATGTATGCACAGACACTGAATACAACTCTCCTACATTGGTATTCAAAAAAGCACATTTCACTTTTACCTAACAATCATATGTATTTGTGAGTACACGTGTTATAAAGTTTTGCCCATAAAACTGTAGGCAACGTTAAAATTCAGAATGTCCTACCATCTAACTTAACCCATCCAATTTTTATTTTATTTTCATATGGCACTGAAATGATTCTCATATTGTGAGCAGCCCCTCATTTAGCAAATTAAAATCCTTGCAGTCATGCATCTTATAAAAGGAATGCATATGGCCCCATTTTGAATAAGGAGGAAATCTCACTAAGACTTTCTATATCTGTGTCATTGAAGTTAGCAGCTGAAGTCAGTGACTTCGCTTTCTTTAAGCTCCTGGAGGTGACTTGGAGTGACAGACAGCGGATTCCACACGCATTTACCTTCCCCTAGTTTTCGGTGGTGGGAGGGCAGCTGCTCACTGGCGCACCCTCCCGTGTGCAGGTGGCTCTGCAGCTGGTCCTCAGGGAGCCCTGAGCAGGGAGCCCTGGAGACTCCATGCGTCTTGCAGTGGGCGGAAGGGATGGCCCCCCACCAGGGCTGCCCCAACAAGAAGTCTGGGCACAGCACACCTGCCTAATAGAAGAGCTCCTCCATACCCCAAAATAGACCAAGCCAGCACCACCTCGCTGGAAGGTCCAACTTCAACGACTGTTCTTCATTTTTAGGGCACATTTTCTCCACTTAATTTTAACTGAACTCAATCATGAGTTCAGTGAAAAATCACTGCCAAGAGCTTTAATCTTCCTGTGCAGATAATTTGAAAATTCATTTCAAAAATTTATTTCTGTCGGTGTCTATTTACACAGGAAATCCTTGAGATGTGACCTAACAGCAAGAGCTCGGTTTAAAAGCCGGTGTTATGTCTTGTTAAGGTGCCCCGCTTTGGACACCTTGATGGTCCCATGCCCGTGGGAGCCATCATTAATGGGAGCCCAACTCACTGCTAATTCAAAGCGACTTCACTTGCACCCTACTGATCAGTGAGGCTTGTGCCTTCCCTTTAAAGGTGGAAGACCACCGTCTCCCTTGCAAAGGAAAGCATTCTACAGAAACTCCATTTAACAGCCTTCCTCAGGATTCACACTGAATTTCCTCACTTCCTTGATCCTTCATCCTTCTGCAAATATTATACACACCCCAGAATCTCCTGACTTCTCCAGGGATTTGTTCCCACACTGACAAGCCAAAAAATAACCACCACTGTCTTTGAAGCGCAACCTCCCACAGATCTCATCTTCTTAATTGTTTCTCTAAGGTAATACTGATGAAAGGAGTTTGTCTGCTCCCCCCCCCACACTTTTTTTAAAGATGTATTTTAGCATTTACTTCGTGGTAGGCACTTACATTCCCAACAAGAGAGTATTATTAATTCTTTTTACCACCAAGTGAATAGAGGCTCAGAGAAGCCTTGCTATTTCCCTCATGACACACAGCTTGTAAGCAGCTGAGTCAGAAACTGAGACAAAGCTCAAATGAAGGCTCCTGTATTCTCTTTACTTTACCAGATTGAGAAGGCAATAGAAATAAGATGAAATTTTCAAGATGGAAAATAATTTCCAAACTCAATCTTCCAAACTTATTTTCTACTTAATTTATTATAAACATAAGTTAATAGGTGAAAAGGTCCAACGAGGCCACATCCTGACTCTGTGCTCTTATTATCGTGACCTTACCATCCATACAGAGCACGCATTTACTGTCCTCTTGCTCCTTAATGTGCAATGTGATTGAATACAAGGGACATTTCAGAGGCTGAGCTTCATGCTAATCATCCATTCCGTAAAGCTTTGGTTGCTATTCTTCTCTTAAACCACTCAGGAAATAATGTTTAGGTTGGGATTAAAAAAGTAAAACAAAATGATACTATGATCCAACTGGACCTGTGCAATGCACGTTCACCCTCGATTTAGCTATTGCAAAAGCTGGAAGTTTCTGGTGCATCTTTCTAATCATCTGACAGGCTAAGAAAGCTGGAGAATGTGGGGTGGTTAAATGCTATGCAAATTGATGACCCTCCCTACTCATCAATTTATGTCTAGAAAATGAATTGCCCTGCTGTTTATGTCCTGTCATGGAAGAGCATTTGATTAACTTCTTTTTTCTTTACAGAGTTGACTAACAATTATTTGAAAGGTTGTACTAAAATGCAAACCTCAGAGCTGAGAAGGTAGTTCAGGGGGAGAGTGTTCACCTAGCATGCTGGAGGCCCTGGGTTCAACCCCCACACCACACACAAAAGTATCGTAATGACAATAATGATAATGTGCAGGTAGCCTATGTGAAGAAGGAGCTTCCCGTGAGGCACAGTTATTTATAAGCAATAATTGTCTGAGCCCACTGTTTCCCACCCAAGCCGATCAATGATTTAACTTTCTTCACTTTTGCAATAAGAAAATTGCAAGTGATAGTCCCACCGTGGCTTTATTTTTTATTTATCTGTAGATGCTGCATTTTGTATCACCTTGCACTTGACTTTGTGATGTTGATCTGCAAACTTGGAAACACAGGGTTAGTGGTGAGGGAGGTGCACGCTGGGGAGCCTGACTGGGTTGTGGAGATTCCCGGTGCCACAGCAGAGGCCAACGAACTCTGTGTTTAGTTACTTAGAGAATCATGTTATTGACCATCGTAATAAATGTATTCATTTTCATACACGTGGATATTCTCAATATTTTATGTTCCTGCAACTTTGCCCATTGAATGCATTGCCACAGGCAACCAGTAAGTAGATGTGCATATCATTATTCAGCTGGGCCTTTCCAGATTACCCAGTGGCCCCATGCATGCAGCCAAGAGCATCTCACACACTTGCTTCTGGCAGGTGTGCCCAGCCAGCCTGCCTGGAGCACAGGACCTGGGGTGAGTGGTCACTTTCTCTCAGGAGGTGAGTTCCAGCACGTCCAACATGAGGGCAGAGAGCAATGAGCACAGAAGGGTGTCGAGGCAGGTGGACAGGCCAAAGCTGGTGGGCTTCCTAGAAGGGCTTCAGCTGAGAGGCTGCTCAGAGGGGCTGTGCAGAGCTGCAGTGCCGGAACCTTCCATCTGAGGAAGAGAGAGGAACGTAGCCATTGGCTTCCTCTGTCTCAGCGGATCCCTCTGCCGGGCATTTCCTGTTTGCATCCCCTGGTTCTGAGGGCTGCAAAGAGGGAGCCCAACACCATGTACTGCAAGGGGGGAGCCTCAGCCAAGTCCCAAGAGCTGAGAGGGTCTGTGGGTGCAGGGTCTGGCCAGGGCGCAGGAGGCTGTGCTCACCCCAGGGAGCTGGGCAGCTGGGAGCTTGCAGACCAGCTGGTGGCCTCTGCTCCCGCTAGAGTCTAGGAGAAGCAGGTGCTAGGGCTGAGAGACAGGAGGGGACGTGAGAATATGCGCCTGAGAGGCTGCAGCGCTGTGGCAGGCAGCAGGTGCCAGAGTTCCCATGGGACTGGGTCCCAGGAAAGCCACTCCAAGGTCCAGAACTGTGCTCACAGGCATTGTGACAACCTGGTAATTCTCCAGCATTATTTCATGAAATTTTTAATTTTCTTGGTTTTTGTCCATGGAACTAGATTTTCGCATGCTTCCAGATATTCGTGTTGATTTAAAAGGCATTTCTAATCCAGTAGGTGTTGGAAACCCTGAAAAAATCATGGAACGCACTGGGTTTCAGCACAGTGGCATTTCCAGCTGGGCCACAGAAAACAATGTGTGTGCACAGGACCCGGGTGACCCAAGGCCTGCGCACCGTGGCAGCCGGAACTTGCAGCTGATCTCAGTTGGGTTGCCTCTGGTCTAAAGATCCTCACTGTCCTGTCTCCACCGCAACACGATGAAGATCCCGCAAGTGAGGGAGCCAACACGTACCATGGCCAGCCTGTGCCTCTCACAGGCCACACGACAGCCAGGGACGGGCAGGGCAGCTGGAGCCGCGGAGTTCTCCCTCTGTGTGTGTCCCCCGCCCCCCACTCTGTCTTTTTGCAATACTGCCTTAAATACCTCCCAAGTAACCCTCTCAGTACAAATCACAGCAAGAGTGAATAGAGACCGGAAGGAGACAGCCGAGTGGGAGGAACCCATGAGTTGAGACGGACCACGCGTGTAAATCAGGGATCCTTTACTGTGATCCAACCCCAGGGATAAATTCTTTTGAACTTTAAGAAATTAGTCAAATTTTGAATGCATACTGGTTATCAAATGATATTTGAGTACTGCTAGTAAATTCTTTGTGTGACATCTGAATTTTTGAGGAGTGTATTTTATTCATTTCACTTCTGACTTCACTGGAGAATGGTCGATGAGAATCATCCACCCCCCAGGTGTGGAAAGCGATGTTTGGGAATAAGCACATACTGTGATGTGGCCACACTGTCAAGACATTCACATGTGATAGGGATTTGTGAAATGGTGGTGCTGGCTGTGACTTGCTTAAATATTATAAGAAGAAGAGAAAAATGGTAATCAATAGTCAATATTTATGGTTGAGTGCTGGTATTTTATATAGATTTGAAATTCACTTAGATCAAAATTTCTTTAAAAATATCAAAAAATTCTTTTCCTTAATTCACACTTTGGTTCCATTTCAAAAACTGGTGTGTGTGTGTGTGTGTGTGTGTGTGTGTGTCTGTGTGTGTGGTAAGTGTGTGTAGGGTGTGTGTGTGATGTGGGGTATGCATGGTATAAGTGTGTACGTGTGTGTGGTAAGTATTGTATGAATGAGTGGATCTGTCTGCTACATCCACAGTGACATAAAACAGAACTATCAGGACACTCAACAACAAATCAAATAAAACTCTAGAATTTCACCCAGATAGTTTTTACTTCTGAAAAAAAATTGGAGAGAAATTCTACTCATTGAGAGTGGCCTTTCAACTGGCTACGGTTCTGCTTTTATGCACTGCTTTAGCAGCACCTGGGACAGGTTTCACCTCCTAAGGATAACCAGCAATCCTTCTTTCAAGGCAAGGACTTGTACTAAATAATCAATAAATCCATCCATCAGTCAGTACTTATTGATGATACAGTCGTTAACTAATCAGATCAGTATTTGAAATCCTTATTTCAAGAAGCATACAATCTAGAAAGATTCAAGTCACCTATTTTATATAAAATAGGTTGTACCTTGCTATTTCTCAGGGAATTGGTTCCAGGGATCCCTGGAGGAAAAAAAATGCTTGGAGCTCAAATCCCTTATATTAAGTGGCAGAATATATTTGTGTTTTTACATGAACCTAGATCCTATATATTGTAGTCACCTCTAGGTTAGTTACAACACTCGAATTCTGTTCTAACTAGCTGTTGAACTGCGTTGTTTAATGACAAGAGAGAAGTGCCTACACATGTTCAGTATGGAGCCAAGCTTCTTCCCGAATTCTCTCCTTCTAGGCTTGGCTACATCTGCAGAGGAGACAGAGAAGGCCTGCTGCCTTGGGCGGGGTCTGATGGCCCACAGAGTGTCCCACAAGTGGCTTGCTATTGGCTCCACTTCAGGAGGTGTTCAGACAAAGAATTATTTGAACTGCTTTCAAAAACAGCTAAGAATGGCTTTCAGAAATGGCAACTAGAAAGAAATAAGAAATGAAGAAAGGACGGGAGAGAAAGGAATGATGAGGCAGGTCAAGGAGCAAATGTGCAATCTTGTTTGCAGAAACCACCACTGTGTGCTTTGCGATTCTATCTACTCATCCCTCCATCCATCTATCCATCATCCATCACTGTTCTGTCACAGAGCTCTAGTGTAGGTAGGCATTGCACAGGGTCTTACTCTAAGGAATACCAGCCAGGTTCTGTTGGACACCCTTACCACTTTCCAAAGACCCTTGTACTTATGTTATAGTCAATGACCATGAGCACATGTGATTTGCAGCACTGACAGAGCCTGTGGCCAATGGGCCACAACTGTGACGAAAGAATGAACTCTACTACTTTTAATATATGATCTGAATTTTAATTTGGACTGTCTATCATCTGGCTTCTTATGTAATTTATGATTTATTAATACGAAATGAAAAAATGGGGATGATGGGAGAGACCAGTTGCCAATTAGCTCATCTCACATATAGAATAGCTTTTAACAGTCACCTGACTTACTTTTGAATTATATCTGAATTCTCAATGCCTTGATATATAAATGCATCCTTATTTGGTGAATCTATAATGCTATATTATAATATATCCAGCAGACTGAACCTAGTACATGCACAGTGCACTACTGACATGTAGGCATAATGAGACTCACTGGGTGAACCCACTGAGCCTCTTTCCACAAGGGTCATGTTTCCTCTTTCATCCCTTTACTTTCCTCCCCCTCCTCCCCCCCCTCCTCCTCCTCTCCTCTTTCCCTTTGCTCTTCCCTCCCTCGTCTCTCTCTGTCTTGGAAATCTGCCTTGGTATTTAGAACTCAGAGCACCCCCTGGTGCCCTTCTTCCCTTGTCTTAGGAGGCTTTCCTCTGCCTGCAGATCTTGGGTTCTCCTTGCTCTCTCTGTGCACTAGAACTTTAAAAACTCATGCTGAAATAAGAGCAAGAATCGTGAATGAGCAAATGTTAGGCCCAAGTCAACCAACAACACACAGCTCCTTGACTCACTCTGAAAACAGGATCCGGGCTTGTAATATGTGACAGTCATCGAATATTTTGGAATTGACAAGTGACCTATTTTCTTCTATCAAAGCTATTGTTTCTCCAGAATGAATTATTAAATATAGGTTTTATTTTAAACTCGAATTAAAGTGCAGATCAATTTAGATCTGCTGGATGTGGAGCCTCTCGCTGGAGCCGCGCCATGAGATGGAGCTTCGGCATTTGTCTAGCGCCATCTGCTGCCCAAGTCGAGCAGGAGCAGGCCTCTCGTCCCTGTGATTCAAAGCAGGCCCCTGCACAGGAGCTTTGGCTGTTTACTGCAGCATGTGATTGGAAAGGAAGGCTGGAAAAGCCAGGTACAAAAACCTTTGGGTAGAGCTGGGAAATTAAGACAGACACAGGCACTTGCACATACTCCAGTAAATGACCATAAACATTGAGGTCAGAGACCCCTAGGCCACAGCGGGGTGCATGCACACCCATACGTGACACCCATGTAAACCATCTTAAATGATTACTGTAGTCATTCAATCAGTAATCAATCAACTACAGGTTTTTCAACAACTCAAAGAATTTGCTTCATTAATAAAGGATGCTACTCTTTATATATTTTTCTGAAGAAGATTTTTCTTAGGAGAAGAAGGAATGAAAAGAATTTTAGTGAAAAGGGGAAAAAACTAGCCATTCAGATCCCTTAGCACATCATATAATGATTGGAACAAAAGTAAAGTAAGCTCGGCTTGGTCTGAACAATGGCAAAATTAGGGAATACAAATGGCTTCAGATCTCTTCCCCTGCTGGGTAATAACATGAATTTAACTATGCAGGCCACTTTGAGAACTCAGTCTTCCACTCCTCTGTTACTATGGCAGGATCTGACCCTCCACGACAAGAGAACTCATATATTGCAATCATTGCGTCTTCAAAAGAGAGTTGAACTCATGAGCAACACATTTCACCTAGAATCTGTGAAAGTGGTTGTGCAAAATTTATACCTCCCTGAAACACAGAGCAAATTGTCAGAAAGCACAAGCGGTCTGCTTTTGTAAAGATATTAATTGCATGCTGATTAAAAATCTTTACTAATTTTTTCCACATGGTTCTTTGAATTAGATTTCTTTTAGTTAGACTATGTGTAAAATTTAAACAAATCAGCATATTTCAATACCTCCTCAATTTTAACTGTACAGGGATGTTTATTCTTGCAATATTCTATTCTCTAACTTAGCAAACAAGGTGACAATTGGTTATTTAGAAGTCCAATAAGAAAGCTCGTACTTCAAGCTAGTTTATATTTACATGGTTTTTCCTGTGTTAATTTCCAAGATGGCAACTGTGACCTCTTTCCTGGGGCCGGCTGCACCAGTTTACATTTGGAGTCATTTCTCAGTTTTATAGGAGTGTCTTATTTATCTTCTTGGACCTAAATGAGTTCAAGTAATAGAAGGCAAGAATAGAAAGCTGTAGGAAGCCTGGGGGAGAGAATGGATAAAAAGGCAAAGACACTTCGATATGAGAAGGCTCGCTCTCTCCCAGTTCACACATGCCACACATTACATAACCTCATGAAAACACGATAAGAATACAATAAATACCAAACAGAAAGTGCTTCTGCTCAACAAAACCAAATCGCACTCTTTATTTAGTGACTGGTTTTTTAAGAGTTCCATGTTCCAAGTTCACGGTGTCGTGACTGGGGTTTACATAGGATGACATTTTTCTTGCATCTTCTTATTTACAATGCCACTTGCTTGACGCTCAAAGGTCTGTCTGCCATCAAAGGCCATGGCAGAGAGGGAAATGGAGCTGAGTGAAGTTGCAGCTAAACCCAAAGAGATCAACAAGGAAAGAGTCCAGTCTGTGGCCAGGGCCTGACTTTCGTAAGACGTATAAGAGCTGTGTGCCATAAAATTCTATGGTAGTGAATCCTGTGGTCATTTCTAGGGTAATTCTTTTAGAATCCAGGTCCTTTACATTTTTGCTGACCATAAGAAACTGCACAAAGGCACTAAGGGAATCATCACAGTAGGCTCTTCAAAGGAGAACCCGACTGGCAATGAGCTTGCCCTTAAAGGGGCGCAGATCTGGCTCAGGGAGATACAAGCCTGAAAACCTGGTGGCTCAAATCTTGTGACTAACAGATTCATTTTCTTTTCCTCAAGTGAAAATGTGTAAACAGCCCAGGTTTCTGAGCGAGGGAACAAGGCGCACTGTGACCACGTACTCAAGCATTTCACTGGAAAGGAGCTCCTTTCCAATGTGCAACCCGCTGCCCTCGTCTGTTACCGGTCATTCTCCCTGTGCCGTGCCCTGTGCTGTGCTTTGGTTTTCCTCAAAAGCAGAGTCTGAGAAATGATTGGAAGTGAGTCGATTATTCTGGAGACGATTCCAAGGAACATTAGGAAGAAAGTTCAAGAAGTGGCAAGCGACGAACGGGAGGGAGGGACAGGAGAAAAGCAGACGTGCATGACCAAGTCACTTCCTCCCGAGGACTCGGGGACACGCAAGACACATGAGGGGTGTTGCACAGGAGGGGAGCCCAAGGCCAAAACTCTAGTCTAGGACCACAAACATCTTCCACATTCTAGAAATGTAGACATAGGGATTGTATCCTGTGTGTCCTCCTGTCCTTTGGGAAAAGTTAGGTACAGGGGAATGGGACAGAATCATTACCTCTTGACAATATTATCCCACTGATCTTTCTGGGTCAGTGCTATGGACTTAACCCGGGGTCCTCCACCCCTGAGCTGCACCCCAGCCATTTTGTTTTTGGTTTTAGAGTAGGGTCTCACTAAGTTGCCCATACTGGCCTTGAACTTGTGGTCCTCCTGTCTTGGCCTCCCCAGTCACTGGAGGTTGTAGATGTCTTAAGAAACCCCTTAAACAACCATCATAGAAATGATGTGGGATACAGAGAGACAGCATTGCTATCACCAGTTAGTGAATCAGGGAGAATACGGTCCAGTAAAGAGGGCACTGGAAGGGAGGCTGACACTGTGGAGTGACACAGGGCAGAAACCGGGGTTTAGGAGGTCAGAGAAGTGCATCTAGCAACATTTTTAAAGGAACTTGCATATTTTCCTAAGGTCCATGTTCTATATTCTACCCATTTTAAAAGCTGAGATGGCACTCAGCAGTGTCTTCCCTCAGGACACACCCACAGGGAATTTGTCGGTTTTAAGGACATAGCGTGGACTTACGTCGCCGGCAAGAAGCTGGCAATCAGCTCAGGGCCGGAGTTATTAATATATGTCCCAGAACCCTGTGGGATGAGAAGGCTTGAGCCAGACACAAGAGAGTGATGGTGTCCAGACGGGAAGGACTCGGGAGGGAGGGCTGGTGGGATCAGCCAGGGCCGGCTGTGGCCATCCGAGCACAGGGAGAGAAAGCCAGCGGAGGGCAAGCAGGGTCCGGAGAGCAGATCTCAGGGTTTAGGGAGTGTGCTGGACACTGTGGACACTCAGCAGAGGCTACAAACGAGAAAGTAATGTGAATTGTGTGTTTTAGAAAAACAACTATGGTGGGTGGAGACGGGTGGGCAGCTGTCAGGAGCGTCCCTGGGAAGAGACCGGCGCTCCTCTCCGGAAGCCACAGGGAGCTGATCACAGGAAAGGGGCTCAGGACATGTGTGGAGATGCGACTGCAGGACTCAGAGGCAATGGCCCGGGAGAGAGGAGAACAGGGGTCAGGAAAGACGGAAAGACCTCAGGCGGGGATCTGGCTGCCCATGGTGGGATTCCGAGATGTCAAGAGCATCTGGACAAGGTTTGAAGCACTGAGATGAGATTTAGGAGCTGCTGAATACTAGGAAACACAAATTTGGAACTCATGGTTAATATAAGGCATGGAAATACTCAAATGGCATTTTTTAAACAAGGAAATAAATATAATTTCCAGGGTGAGTTTATAAAAATAACAACAAAATATTGGAAAAAAGCCAAACCTCCATAAGCAATGTTGTTTAAAGGACCACCATTGGAAAACCTGAGATCAACTGGCCAAGAGAGGCCCGGAGACTCAAGGAGAATACTGTCCAGTGAAGAGGGCACTGGGAAGGGAGGCTGGCACTGTAGAGTGACACAGGGCAGAAACCAGGGGGTTAGGAGGCCAGAGAAGTGCGTCTAACAAATCACACTTACTTCAAAATGCCACGATGCACCCGATACACACACACACTTTTTAATTGTCAGTTGCAATAAATAAACACAACAATTGGGAAATCACTTAGGGCTCCCAGAATTCTGTCTTCCATCTCAGGAACTATCGACCTCATTTCTTTGTTGAGGTTCACTTCCTCTGATTAAAGAGTAGCATTACATTGTAATCACCTAAACGCTGGTTTACTGGGGGCTTTGAAACCCATCTCCCACTTTTGCTCTGGATTTCCTTCTCGGCCGTGCTGATCTGGTTAAGATCTCAGAGCTGTGCTGCCTCCTGCTTGTTCATGGTGTGATGGGCTCCCCTGGCCCCCAGTGGATTCCACTTCCAGGAGCAAGGTCAGGAAGAGCACACCACTGCGTCCTCCCGCAGGTCCACAAAGGATGAGACAAAGAGGAGATGGCCTGGGACCTCGCCCACACACGGATTCCAATCGGCTGCAGCCAAGGGAGTCCAGTGCGTATTGAAGTTGGAGCACTTGAGCCACGTGTTTGTTTCAGGGACAGAGACAGGAAAGAGACTATGGGGGGCGGGGGGGAGGTCAGTGTTGAGGGGCCCTTAGTCACGTCTGCGTTGCTGATACTGCTGCCTGGAGAGAGCACTTTGGGGGCCCTGCTTCTCCCAGGAACTCTCTGGCACAGAACAATCGCCTTTAGATGCCACCTTTCTTCTCAGCCCCAGCCTCCGAGGTCCTCTTTATTAAATAGACACATCTCCTGTGTTCCCGGAGCTCACACGGCCTGTATCAGGTTTTAGATTTACTTACTTTGAAGTGTTCTAGCACAGTAATTGGAAATGGAGATGGAAAGTCTCCTTTCTCCTGTGCCCGAGGTGGGCATTGTGTGCTAGGTACAGACCCTGCGTGTATACATGCGAAGATAACTTGAAGCAAGTCTTTTGTCTTCAATGCATTTACTTTCTTTGTGCATTTCTTTTCTGTACACAGAATATAATTCCAGGTTTTTTTTTTTTTTTTTTCTGCCACTCTGGTCACCAAAGGGCCCTGACTAAAGCTGCTCCCTATTATTTCACAAGACCCTGCAGAGAGAGAACTCCAGCAATGTTGCATCCCTGATTTACCATCTTTAGACTAATCAAGCACCACAGCGAGCCAGGCCCATCTAGAGCCTCACGGAAACCAGAGGAAGCCCCTCCCACTCTCTGTCCACCACCCAAGTTCCCCACTCTCAGGAATCAGCCACCAACTCAGCCTGGAGGCCCTGGTCACCGCCACAGCCCACTCTCCTGCCCCGTCAAGGGCCTGTCGGCACCTGGTCCAGGTCTGCTCCCGCCTCACCTGCAGCTCTAGCTAGTTCCCCGTTGGCTGCATGGCCTGTGCCTCGCCCACAGGCCAAATTCCATCTCCACCCTTCTCACTGGGCTGTCCATGTATGTGTCTCCTCAGGATCCCTTTTCCAGACTGCGCCCCCCAGGGGACAGGGACGACGCCTGCTTTGCCTTTGAATGCATAGTGACTAACAAGCCCCAGAAAACTCAACGGCCACTCAGTGGGCAAGCAACTGACAAGTGGTTGAATGAGAGGTCTATGCCCTCTGTCGGCCCATCTGTCTGTCTGCCTGTCTGTCTGCCTATATGGCCTCCCTACTCTCATGAGGCTCCTGCCTACAGTGGCTGGCTCCCTGAGGTCAGAATCTAGATGTTATATTATTTTTTTTTTAATCCTGATCATCCCTATCTTATTTTATAAGCTCATGTTTAAGTGCTTTATTGTATTTTGCAAATAACAAAATCTCCCTGCAAATGTTTAAGTAAAGATCTTCCTATCTCACCCCTCTGACTTTTAGAGCAAGAAGCACACAGCAGCCCGCCCCTCACCACACCACTCATCACACCGCTGACCTTTCCCGGCACTTTGTTCCCTAACCTGTTGGAGCGAGTTCATTCACAGCCTGGGATTAAAAGCCAAGTATTTAAGCAACATCTTCTTGTTTTATCTTTCAATGATTTTTATGAAGAAGAAGAAAAGTGGTGCTGGGTCATGTAATGAAGAGAACATGACATTGGGGTCAGCCAGCCTGGAACCGAACCTCAGTCCTGCAACTGTTGGCAGGGATGTGGGGAAAATGATGTCACTTGTACATTGCTGGTGGGACTGCAAAGTGGTGCAGCCACTATGGAAAGCAGTGTGGAGACTCCTCAGAAAACCTGGAATAGAAACACCGTTTGACCCAGCTACCCTACTCCTCAGCTTAGACCCAAAGGACTTAAAATCAGCACACTACAGTGACGCAGCCACATCAATGTTTATAGCAGCTCAATTCACAATAGCTGAGCTATGGAACCAACCTAGGTGCCCTTCCACAGATGAATGGATAAAGAAATTGTGGTACAAATACACAATGGAATATTAATCAGCCATAAAAAAGAATGAGATTAAAGCATTTGCTGATAAATGAATGGAACTGAGAATTTCATGCTAAGTGAAAGAAGCCAGTCCCAATATACCAAAGGCTGAATGTTCTCTCTAATATGTGGATGCTAACCCATAACAAGAGAGGGTAGAGAGAGGAAGTACATAAATTCACTGAATTAGGCAAAGAAATAAAGAGAAGGGAAGGGGATGGGAATAGAAAAGATAGTAGGATGAATCAGACTTAACTTTTCTATGCTTATATATGAATACATGACCAATATAACTCCACATTGTGGGTTTTTTTAATTTTTATTTTTTTGTAGTTGTAGATGGATAGAATACCTTTTTTTGTTTATTTTTAGATGGTGCTAAGGATCGAACCCAGTGCCTCACACATGCTAGGCAGGTGCTCTGCCACTGAGCAAAGCCCCAGCTATAAAATTCACCATTACAAATGGTGGTTGTCAGTGTCTTCTGATGCAAACCATCACCACCCTCCAATTCTGGACATTTCTATCACTCCTAAAGTAAACCATAACCACTAATGCCAATCCCCTTATTCCTCATCAACCAACCCTGGACAACCAATAATATTTATTTTCTGTTTCTCTGAATTTGTCAAGTATGGGCATTTTATAAATGCAATCACACCATACCTTGTGACTGGCTTCTCTCACCTAGCATGGTGTTTTCAAGGTTAATTCATGTTGTGCCAGGTATCAGTTCTTATCTTTATTGTAGGACCATTTCCCACTGTATGGAGATACTGCATGCTGTCTATTCATTCATTGGTTGATGGTAATGTCGACATGAACATTTGAAACTAGAATCACTTGCTAGATTTTGTGTAGAGATTTGTTTTCAGTTTTCTTGGGTCTATACCTAGGAGTGGAATTTCTGGGTCACAAGATAACCTTATGTTTAGCACTTTTTAGAAAGTCCAAAGACATGGCAATGTTGTACATTCCCCAGAACCACTGGAAGAGGCTTCCCCTTCCTTTGATCCTCTGCAATGCTTATTGTGGTCCCTGTGTTTGACAACAGAGATCACAGTGACGCCAAATGGCATGTCCTATGGCTCTGCTTTGTACTTCTCTGACGGCCGATGGTGCGGGCCATCTTCTCAAACACTTCTGGGCCACTTATTTATCCTGTTGGCACAATATCTATTCAGATCCTTCACTCATTTTAAAAGATTTTTCAGAATTCCTGAGCTGAAAGAGTTTTTAAATATGTTCTAGATGAAGTATCGTGTCAGATGCAAGATTCACTCATCCTATCCCATTCTGATTGTCGTCTCTGCACTTTCCCAACCGAGTCCCTTGATGCATATTTTTAGTTTCAATGAAGTCCAGTTTGTTTTTGTTTTTGGTTTTTTTTGTTTGTTTGTTTTTTGGCTTGCGATTTTTCTATCTTATCTGAAACCCCCTAAAAAGAGCAAAAACCATGGTCTTCCCAATTGTGACAGCACTAATGCTTTTGTTTTCTCAGTGACAGTGCTGTAAGGCTCAGCCCTTATGTTTAGGTCTGAGCCGATTTGAGTGAATTTCACACGCTGCGTTGGGCTGGGTTCTAGCTTTGTCTCTGTGTGAGTGATGGCTAGTTGTTGCAGCACTTTGTTGATAAGAGTTCACTGAGGTCTTGGTGGTCTCATCAAATATCAACTGACCCTAAATGTAAGGATTTACTTTTAGACCCTCATTTTCCTGCCTGGAACCCAGGACCACACTGAATCAGCGCAGCCCTGTCTTGACTCTGTAGCTAGGCGGGAAGGTTTGGAGTGTGTTTCTGGCAATTTTGCTCCCTCATTGGAGAAGGTCTGAGTCTTCTGGGAAATTGCATCTCCACATTGATTCCTTAATTAGCCGGCTAATATTTTCAAAGAAGCCAGCTGACATTTCTGTAGGTACTGCATTGAAGCTGCAGCTCGACTGGATTTTCTTCTTAACTATATCGATTCTTCTTGACTCAAAAATGTGAATTTTATTTCATTTATTCGGGCCTTCTTTAACTTTATTAAATAAGATTTTGTACTTTTCAGAGTATAATTTGAAACTTCTTTAGTTTAGGTAAAAGTACTGCTGGGGTTTTTTTTTTCTGTTTTTTTAATCTACTGTAAATGAAGCTCTCTTCTTAATTATAATTTCAGATTCTGAGTGTATAGTCATAAAACTGGCTTTTGTCCTTTATCTGGTAACCTGAAAGGCCTGACTTGATTTTCGGCTCTAATAGGTTTTTTAATTGGATTCCTCAGCATTTCCATATCCAGGGGTGGATCAGCAGTTGGAGATAGTCTTGGTTCTTTATCCACCTGGATGCCTTTTTGTCTCCCCATTTCCCTCCCTCGTGGGCTGCTAAAACCTCCTGTGTGTTCTTGAATAGAAGTAGCAGGAGTGCCCCTCCTGGTCTTGCTCCTCATCCGAGGGGGAGCACCTCAGTCTTCCAACATTGGGTGCTGGGTCAACGGGCAGCTTTCCTACACGCCCCTCAGCAGGTTGGGGAGGCTCCCCTGCTCCTGTTTGGCTGAGTGTTCTCATAATAAAGAGTGGCTGGGTTTGGCCAATGCTTTCTGTGCGTTGTTGAGATGACAGTGCGGCTCTAGTCCTTTATCCCATTGGTGCAGTGTACAATCTGAACTTCATGAGGATGTTCTGGTCAGTGCTAGACCCTATTCACAGCAGTGGCCCCACGTGACCCTGCCTAGACCTGCTGTCGCCAGCTCAGCTTGTGTGAGTACATGCTATGATGTTTCTGCAACACAAAACTACTAATCAACAAACTAAAACAAAAAAATCACTAATCACACATCACATTTCTCAGAATGCATTGCCATCATTAAATGACATCTGATGCTTTATATGTATGTGTATATATTATATTATATGTGTATATATATATATATATCATATGCAATTTTTATTATACATACAAAAAACTTTTAATGTTTTTCTGGATTTGTCTTGCTAGTGTTTTCTTGAAGAATTTTACATCTGTGTTTGTAAGAAATATTAATCTGTAGATTTCTATGTGATGCCTTTTTACTTTATTGGCACCAAATTTATAGTGAACTCATAAGATGAGTTGGGAAGTGTTTGGACGAGTGTGGAGCATTAATTTTTTTTACTTGTTCTTTTAGTTATAAATGACAGTAGAATGTATTTTGAAGTACTAGTATTAATTCATCTTTAAGTGTTTGCTAAAATTGAACAGTGAAACTATTGAGGCCTTGACTTTTCACTGTAAGTAGATATATCTATTACTAATCACATCGCAGTACATGCTATAGGTTCATTCAGATTTTATATTTCCTCATAAGTCATTTTTGTCTTTTTAATATTTTGTTCATTTGTTTTAAGTTGTTTAATTTGTATAAAGATATTACGTATCTTTATATCTAAAATATAGATACTTTTAGAATATTTTAATTTTTGTAAAGCTGTTAATAGGATTCTATCATTTCTGATTTATAAATTTAAATTTTTCATTCTTTTTAGAAAGTGTATCTAAAGATTTTTAAAAAATTGTTACCCTCAGAGAATCAGCATTTGTTTTTCTAATTTTCTATTATTTGTTAATTTTCTTTCCTTTATTTTGTTAATTTCTGATCCATTTTTATTATTCCTATCCTCGTGCCAATTTGGAGTTTAGTTTGCTTTTCTATCTCAAGTGTCTTAAGGTGTAAGTTTAGGTGGTTGGGTATCAATAGTATACCCAGCTCTCTGTGTCCTTGCACAACCAGATTTAGCTATATTCCCTAAGTTTTGGTATGCTTTGTCATCATTTGCATTCATTTGAAAGTATTTCATTTCCTTTACGACTTCTTCTCTGTTTATGATTTGTTTTGGTGTGCATTATTTAATTTCTATACATAGAGTTTCAAATTTCTGGGCTTCAATTTGATTACACTGTGTTTGGGGAGCACATTTGACCAATTTTAATCCATTTAAATTAGCGAATGCTTTTTTTTAGGGTTAAAAGCTTTTAGGGTTTATCTTGGAACACATTGTAGTATTTCTCCTGTTTAAAATTATCAAGGCTTGCTTTTAGAGTTTATCCTAGAGAATATTTCATCTACGAGTAAGAAAAAAATGTATTGTTATTTTTGCTAGTCTAGATCTACAGATGATTTTGTTAGGTGTGGATGCTTTATGTTATTCGGGTCTTCTAATTCCTTATTCATCTTTTGCAGAGTTTTTTTTATTCAATAGTGAAAGTGATATATTGAAGTATCCTTCTGTAATTTTGAAATTTTCTATTTCTCAGTTTTATTAGTTTTTATTTCATGTAATTGGGGCTTGTTAGGTGCATATATATATATATATATATGTTATTATTATATGTTTGTGAAAGATTAACCATTTTATAATTTTAAAATATCCCTTTTTATTTCTGTGTTTTGTAGTTTCATGTCCATTTTAACCAATATTAGTATAGTAACTCCACTTTCCTTAAAATTTTTTTTGCAAAATATACCTTCTCCATTCTTTTATTGAACACATATGCATGTTGGTGTGAAGTGTGTCCTGCCGACAGTGTGCGGTTGGACATTGTTTCTGATTCCAGCCTTTGAAACAGATGGATTGATCCCTTCTCACTTTCCACCACATTAATGACATAGCTGCATTTAGATCTGTCATTATGTCCTGGTCTTTTGGTTCCCTTATTTCTTCTTTACATCTGTCTTTCACATTAAATAAATATATTCTGTAACACTGCAATTCCTTTAAGGATATATAGCACTAAGAAGATAACTATGAGTGCTACACCATGCACATCATACATGCTTCAGGTCTTATCATCCTAGGTTTGGCCTGAAAAGATATGGTGCTCTTATAGAATTCTGTTCTCTCTTCCCTTTCTGTTTTTATTTGAGTACATAATATTTCTATATATTATAATGTATAGGTATATATATCATATACACACTTCACACACCCAACAACAGTTTGTAATAATGATTCAAGTATGATTAAGTATATTAAAGACACTCAGAGAAGAGGGGAAATCAAGTACATTTATAGAGTTATATTAACATTCCTAGTCAACATTGCTGGCCCCCTTGTCCTGCTTCTCTGGAGTATTTAGTAATCCCCTGGTGTTAGTTCACATTCCAACACAGGTTTGTTCAATCCATATCCTTTGGGCCATTATGGTCAAATTTATTACATTTGTTATATTTTAGATTTAAAAGCATGAGGTTGTACATATTATTTCATAAAATAAATGTTCTAATATTTAGGAAAGAAAGATTAAATGTGCACTTACATTGTCCATTATAGTTACCTAATTACCTATAGGTTCTTTTTTTTAAACTAACATTGGAATCTGGTCTGGAATCATTTGCTCTCAGTCTGCAGAACTTTCTTTAGTATTTCTTGTAAGATGGGTTTGGGAGCAGTATTGGGAGCAGTGCAATCTTTCCTTTTGAATTTAACTGGAAATGTTTGTATTTTTTTTTTTTTCATTTTTGAAAGATACTTTTGTTGGATGTAAAATTTCTTATTGATATTTTTATTTTCAGTGTTTTCAACATATTTCATTGTCTCTGGCTTTCATTATCTCTGGTAAGGAATTAGCTGTTAATCTCAGTTTGGTTGTCTTGTATCTGTATTTCTTCAGGTTTTAAATGTTTTATTTGTCTCATACTTTCAGCATTGTACTACATTGTAACTAGCTGAGAATCCTTGCATTTTTATAGCTGGAAATTACTGGGCTTTTTGGAAGTGCGGATTGATGTTTTGGGGGTTTTGTTTGTTTGTTTGTTTGCTTTTGATTTGTCAAAACAGGAAGATGATTCCCTTGGAGGTTTCCTACCCCTTTCTGTCTGTCCTCTCCAGTACCCCAGTACACTGGTGTGCTGGGTGGTGTCATATGTCTCTCAAGCTCTGCTCGTCCTGTTTTGAATCTTTCACTCTCTGTATGTCACATCCCTATGACCATGTGCCACCCTACAGTGATCACCTGGTGTTGCCCTTGTCTGCTGTGACCTGCCCCCTGAACTGGATGGAGCACTTACCCGAGGACCGTGTCCTCTGAAGTGTGAGTCGTGAGGCTGCCCCCCAGCAGGTGCACCCCTGGGCACGCAGGCAGTCATGTTGACACTTCAGGGATCTCTTCTTCTCCCTGACCTCTCAGTATGTCTCTCTGTCTTGCTGATGTCACGGCTCTTCTCAGCTCCTCTTTCCTGGTCTGTGTGAGGCATAACCGCCCCACACGCCCACTCGGTGCTCCCCTGGAGCTACCTGTCTTGTCTTTACTGCTTATCAACACGGACTTTTGTGTTGGAGAGCTGCCTTGGCCTTGAACTTGCCCTTGCTGGTTCAAATAACGTGAGTTCTTTGGGAGGAGACCTTCAGAGTTCACTGTATTAGGGACTGCCTCCTTCGTGGCTAAAATTCCTGAGTGACAGATTCCGAGTTTGGAGTTGGAATGGGGGTCTTCTTCTCTCTGAGCAACAACTGCCTTTGTGGTCACAGCATGGACAATGACAGTAGTCTCAGTTCTTCTTAACTTGTGCACTTTGGCCTGGAGCCTGCACCTCTCGTGGAAGGTGCTGGATTGGGGCAGAGGCTGTACCTGTGGTTGGGGCCAGAGGACGGAAGGGCACCCTGGACCCCCAGGCTTCACTCAGCAAGCAGAAGCTCTGCACCTCAGCACATGGGGGGGGGGGGTCACAGCAGTGAGACTGTGACTTGTGGGCAGAGGGAGCCCCATGTCGTGCCCACACTCACCCAGTGTGCAGCTGGAGTGGGAGGGAGGGGACGAGCCGGCCCCAGGGTCAGTCTTGCTGTTCTGAACAGGAAGATGCGCTCGGGGGGCTGCTTTTCAAGTGCTCTCTGCATCTCGCACAACTGAACACACTCCCAGTGATTTCTCCCAATTCTGACACTGTGTAGGGTCTGTGATCGTTTCACTGGGGAGCACCTCACCCCGTCTTTCCAGAAATGGAGCTCTCCTGGCAGCAAACATTATTTCTTTTAAACAGACATAACTGTGTTAAGGAGTTTTAGGTTCACAACAATAATAAGGAGGAAACACAAAGTCCTCCTACGCCCTTGTCCCCCCATATGCACAGCTTGCCCTACTGTTGACATCAGCGCCACAGTGGGGATCGCTCCCATGTCGGGGGCTGTGTTGGCACACCACTGCCACCCGCAGCTGGGGTGGTGCCGTGGGTGGGTTTGGACAAGTGTATACAGCGTGGACCCATTATTTTAACATCATTCAGGAGAGTTTTTCTGCCCTAAAGATTTTAAGATTAACTTTCGTCACTTAGTCCTGTGTGCTTAAGGCCTGGCTTCTCATGGTGGGACAGCAGATCCTCTCTGTGCTGGATACAGTCCCATCTTCCGGGTGTATCACAGTTTACTCACCTCTTCACTCACTAAAGGGCATGTCGGCTGCTTCCCCATTTTGGTAATTACAAATCCAGTTGCTACAAACATCCCTGTGCAGAGTTTTCTGTGGATATAAGTTTTCAACTCAGATAACTACCACTAAGTGCTAACGCTAGGTTATACAAGTGTATGCTCTTTTAGTAGGAAACTGACCATTGTTTTTCAAAGAGTTACGTCACCTGGTATTCCAGTCATCAGTGAATGGAAGTGTTCCTGGTGCGCCGTTTCTTTGAGTTATTTGTTTTCATTGTCTTTGAATTCTTATTATTGACAAGCAAGGATCTTTTGTGTGTAAATATATTTAGATAAAATATTGACATGTTATCTGACTATTAACATAAAATGTATGTAAATTTTTAGTAAAGTTACATGAACCTAAGAAACTGAATTTGGAAAGTTTAAAATTAAAGGTCAGTATATTTGAAATGTACAAAAGGTTAGGCATTTGAAAAATATATTCTAAGAATAGTATTGAATATATTTCTGGCAATATAAACTGACATTTTTCATAATTAACTTAGGACAGAGATGAATTTTTATATCTGACAAGACATTTCTACTTCATTTGCATAACTAAGCATACTTATAGGAGTGTGACACAGAGTATCATAAACATAACCCTTGCATTCTATTAAATCAATCAATATAGGATCTTCAGGAAGAAAAGAGAACATTGGGCATCTAAATTTGTGAAGACATTATCATTTATATAGTGCAATAAAATCTTCAAGGAGGAATTTAATTTAAATTCTCTTAAGAGGCTAGATTAAAATGTCTAACAAAACTACATATGCCATTTTCTGTCACCCATCAATGCTATTTTTAGGAATTTCCACTGAAGATAAAATATCAGTAATATAAAAATACAAACTTTTTGTAACTGTATTGGAAATAACCTATAGCATACTAAAAAAAAAAATGAAAGAGTGAATGAATAAGAAGAGAATAATGTACTAAATAAATGAGGAAATTCTCCAAGAATTGATAGGGAGTCTTTCAGGGTCTAGTTTTAGATGTGCATGTGTGTATGTGTGTATTTATATGCACAAATAGTAATCTACCAATTGTACAGTAAAACAGGAAATACACAAATACACAGGTGCACACTTATTTGCAAAAAAAGAAAAGATAGAAAGCATGAGCCAAAGCCCAGGAGAAGGGTTGCCCTGGAGGTGCGGGGAAGACTTTGAGGAGCCAAGGGAAGAGCAGAGGGTGAGCTCAGACTGTCCTCCACGTGTGCTGTTTGCAAGGCTCTGTCCCCAGTACTGCTGTGACATCTCATCTCCTCAAATCTACACAATAATCAGCCAGGGCCAACTGGAGCACTAAGAGTAACAGAGTTTCCCATATATACAGCATAAGGACACCAAAGTCTGAACAACTTGGATAATACTGTTTCGACTATTGGAAATTGATAGCAGGAATCAAAAAATATTGCACTCTACATGACAAATTTATTTTTCATTGGGGTATTGATTAGTAATTCTATACTGTGTGTTCTATTTTCTAGAAAATAATTAAATAGGGGTTGAGGTTGTGACTCAGTGTAAGACCAGTACACCTCCACCCCAAGTCTGTGTGCTAAGAGGGTCTGTTAACAATGAAATATGGGCCCCCACAAGCAAATTCAGGTCTACACAAGGCCCCACCTGACGCAGTGCCCAGATCTTGATTGTGAATCTAATCCTCGAATAAAAGAAAAGACATAGGGCTTCCTTGGGTACGTGAGGGCTTCCAGGGATGGGGAAACTCAATGAAGTCTGAACTTCATGTTGGGGTTAGACAGCAAGAAGTGCTTCAAAAATTGTGGGGCACATCAAGAGGACACAGGGTCACCTGAAGGGACTCCCAGTAGAAAATCTGCCACGGTTTCAGAAACCAATAAACAGTAATCTCCACGATTTGCCACTCATGCTCCCACACAAATTAATGAGGAGATGGGAAAATCCTACGTAAAATAGAATCCCAATTACGGATCGTCAAAAGCATGATGGAAATAGAAAAAACACCATTTTGCAAACACAATGACACTAATTGTCCCAGGCAAGCAGCATGAGGGCCCATTAAACACAGTGAATGAAAATTTGATGAGAAGCAGGGTATTTACAAAAACCTCACAGTAGGGCCCACAGTATTTCCACTAATTGCAAATAGAAAAGTAACTTTGGAGTGGAGAAACCTGGCAGATATGCCCTGATCGAGGTAGGGCGGTTCACATTACCAGTCAGGAGGCGCGTCGCACCAAGGAGGGATCAACCTTAGCTCTGTCGCCATGGTAACTGCACAGCTGAGGAGTGATTGTGAGGGGACTACACAGTCCCACACGGAGGGCCTTCTGTAACATGTTCTTCAAGGTGTGACCCTCTGGAGATACAAGGGAAGACCCTGGAGCTGCTCCCCAGTGGACAGGTCTACACAAGGATCCACCCGATGCAGCACCTGTGCAGTCTCCAGTTCTTTCCTGCCCTGGAAATTTGCCCAAATTTTACTAAGTGATAAAAGCATTGGGCACCCATGTGAGTTTCCTAGTCCCCTCCATTCTGACAGAATTGTCTTAGGTGTGATCACTAGAGGAAGTAGAGGCAGGGTACGCAAGAATTCTTTGTATTTTGCAGTGTTCATGTGTTTGAAAAGGTAAAAATAGAAATATAAAAGGCAGCCTAAGAACATTAGTACCATCAGGGGCTGCAAATGCACAATTTTACTGAAAACTGAAAAGAAAGCCAGGTGCCGAGGCGCATGTCTGTAATCCCAGCAACTGGGGAGGCTGAGGCCGGAGGATGGCAAGTTTGAGTCCAGCCTGGGTGATTTGGTGAGACCCTGTGTTAGAATAAAACCAATAAGGCTGGGGAGGCAGAATACACACACACACACACACACACACACACACACACACACACTAACAAAACGAACAAAACTGGAAAGAAAAAGAAGTAAAGGAGATGAAGGGCGAGGAAAAGCAGGCCTAACTAAAGCATTCAATGCTTTCCTGGGACTCCAACGGGAAGCAGAGGAGGTATTTTCTGAGCCAGGTGATGTCCGAGTCCATGTGCAACCACAGCAACCAGAGCCAGCCAAATGCGTAATTCTTTGACCAATGTTGGAATTTATCCTCTTTACTACCAGAACATAGGACCCTTCTGCTACGTCGTACTTACAAAACAGAAATTTGTTTTGGCATGTTCACAAACAATTAATATGCTCTGCGGACAGTAAAAGGGCTAAAGCCACCTTGGACCATTGTGTCATCAGAAGCCAGTTCTGAGAAATGAGAATGTCCACCTTATGATTCCCGCTGTGAGAAACAACGGCTGCCTCCTCAATTCCTTGCAGAGGGAGCAGGTCTGGTCATCCTGGTAAGTGCTTCCTGAGACACGAGGCTCACTGGAGAGACAGCCTTTGCTTCTGGTGGCTGATGATTTGGTCAGCACAAAGTAGAGCAAATGTGGTGTGGCAAGGGACATGCAGGAGTGTGTCAGGAGGAGGCGAGGCGGAGAGCCCTCCAGTCGTGGGAATGCCCAGGTGGCCATGCTGGCTGGCGCTTGGTCACAACCCTCCCTGTGTCCTGTGCCAGGAGAGGACAGAGGACCTTTGTTTTGTTTCATGGGTTAGTTTGTGTCTCCAACACCATGAGATCTCTGAAAATGTTTCTGAAAGCTAAACATGTGACAATGATCTGTCACCATCCGGAGCTACGTGAAGGTGAACTTCCATGTGCAGATGATCCTAGAAATGAGAATGACTATATAAGCTGAGACAATCAGTTAATAGTGTGTGTCCTTACTTAAAAAGCTGAGAGTGTAGAGCAAATTTATTTAGTAGACAGCATTTTATTTCTTGAATAAATTAACATTTGATCAGCTCTGTAAGTTAGGCTATCAATACATTCATATAGACTACTGTGTGCGAACATGCTTTAAAACATTTTTCAATTTAAAAATTTGTAATTGAGGTCTGGGGTTGTGACTCAGTGGTACAGCACTCACTTAGCATGGGTGAGGCACTGGGTTCAATCCTCAGCAACACATAAATATAAATAAATAAAGGTATTGTGTTCATCTACAACTAAAAATTATTTTTAAGAAATTGTAATTGATGTAGATATTAGTGCATTGCTAAAAATATATGTAGGCAGTTTGCCTTGAGAATCATACATCTTACGATTTGTTATTTTTGTCTCTTTTAGGAAATGTCTTAAGCACATAATCAGGTCTTTTGTTGAAAGATGCTGAATCCAAATTTCTTAAAGTTGGAAATATGATATATACTTTGTTTAGGGCTTATGTCAATGCACACAAATCACTTTAATAGTTTTCAAAGAAAACACCCAGTTGTTTCCTAAAGCTCTCTGGTTATTTTAGTCAAGCCGTTAATTAGCAACCCATGAAGTCTAACTTAATTAAATGTGTTTACATTATTTGTTTAGACACAACCTTGTTTTATTCATTGATTCCATCCGTTGACATTCACTCTTTTATATTCTATTTTAGCAAAGAAACAGATGGTAGGTTATCAAAGATGGGAGCAGAAAGAAGATGGCCTTCAGAGACATAAATTCCAAAAGAGGTAAGACCAAAATAGACTTTAAGCACTGTGCTGAGCTCTCCACTAACAGCCCCATATGTAGAAATCAACATTCTCTGTGTCAGTTGCAGGATGAAATAGAACAGGTTATTTTCTTCCCCTCTGTCACATGTGAACTTTGTTTCCATCTCTCACCTGCAATTTCAGCAAGGTACTTTCATTTAGATATATGAAATATTTCAAGATCCTTTTGAGGCATGAAAATACGTTGTCAATAAAAGATTGCTCTTCTAAATTAAGATCACCTGGGTAGCCAGGTGTCCCTTTATTTTAATAAGAAATCAATCATGTCCAGTGATGCTTGCTACTTATTGTACTCATGCACTGAAGTCAATCCCTGGGAAAGAAGGTCATGTTGGTTGGGCTGCTAAGAATCCGTGTTAAAATCTGTCTGTTTCCCCCTACAGCAAATGTAGCTTAGAAAAAACAGGGCATATAAGTCTTGGATTCTTGTTTTCCTAACTGAAAAATATAATAAGTGCTTGCAAAGACACCAGGACTATTATATGCAGTGACATCTGTACTAGGATTAGGTACTATTTAATAGCAAAATAAGAAGGTAATACAGAATTGTGTTTAAAGATGAGAAAGCCTTTCATTTTCTACTGTCCCACCACCAAGCCCCACTCAGGTCCTTCCCCTGGGGGGGAGCCCTGAGCTCCACAGGGCTTTCTCCTTTGGGTGCATGTTTCCTATGCATGTACATAGATGTTGGGAGGCCAGGGATATGGCTCAGTGGTAGAGTGCTTGCCTACCAAGAACAAGGCCCAGGGTTCAATCCCCAGCACCCCAAACTCAATAAAATGTGTAGATTTTTATACATTTATTGACATGTTGTTTTTAATATTTTATATTCTGATTTGCTGCTTCTCTTCACCCTTAGTGATATAGCAGCAGTTCACTGATCTCCTTTGTAGGTCCGCCCTGCTCAGCAGGAGAGTGTGCCTTAACTCAATTAATAACTCCCCCGTTGACAGGCATCAGCCTCTCCCACTTACGTTTGATGAACTGATAATGCAATGAATGCATTTTATGTGTCTATTTTTGCAGGACTATGAGCATGTGGTGTAAGGCTCTCTAGGAATTAAGTTGCTTGGTGTGGAATTACTTCTGCGTTTTAAGTTGCCCAGTTTCTGTCAGGGCTGACACCTGGGAAAGATTGGCATGTCAAGCGTCCCTCTACCGTCTTCAGCACTGGGTCTTATTTCTCTTCTGATTTTCGACAGTGTAATGTACAGAAACGATACCTATTGTTATCTAACTTTGCTTTCTTTGATTTTAGTCAGGCAAATTTTCCTGAATAAGATAGTTCCACTAGTATTTGTGTATCTTCTTTTAATTGCCTGGCTATATTGTTACAAAGATTTCTAACTGACTTTTTTTCTGAACTGTAGAAGTTCGCTATATATTCTGTAGTGTCATCTCTTATTGTATATTTTAGGTATTTTCCTGTATTAATTATTTTTCACTTTGCTATGTTTTTGTTGACAGGCTTTTCCTTAATAAACATTTTGTCTTAAATGTAGGCTTTTCCTTTATGACTTCAGGGTTAATGTCTTGCCTTGTTCTCCAAATAGTTTGATAATTATTTCATATTTTGGCTCTTTAATCCAGATGGAAATTGCCTTATAAATGGTGCAATGCACTTACATAAATTACCTTTTTCTCAGGACGTATGGTAATCTGCCCGTGCTCTCTAGGAGGACTCAGCTTTCTTCCAACCAGCTGAAGCCAAGTGCAGAGCCAAGCCTGGGGCATCGGAGCTGCACAGCGCAGCCCTGAGCAACCTGCTTCACTTCGCTGACCGACTGGCTTCTTTCAGAGCTGATGCCACATTGCCCATGTCTCTTTTTTAGTACTTGTTCCTGTCTGGCCACTTCTTCCTCTAAACCTGAGAAAAAACGCTTTTTTAGCAGCAATCAGAACAGTGTCTTTTCCTGAGTTTTCTTTTGACACGAGTGAGACTTTTGTCCTGCTGACGGCTGAGGGGGGGACCCTGACAGGGTTTCCAGCATCGGTGATCAGTGCCTTTGGACTTTGCTCCCTTGTATTTTGATTCAGTTGTGTGTTCCTAGAGAATCCTGCATCTTAGTTACCAAATTACTTTGCATAAACTGTGTACTCTATCATATCCACTTCTAAAAATCTCCCTGTTTTTAATTAAGAAAGATATTTATTTCTTTTCATTGGTATTTCGTTTGATCCATTGTCTGTAACGCACCGTACCTGTCAATCATCTATTATCTATCTGTTTCATCAGATATGCTAAAAGTTGACTATTTGAAGAAGGAGTTTTAATCGGTTACCTACCAGGCCTTCTCTTTTGTTTTTTGACTTTTATTTAATTTCCCCTGTATTTGCCTTGTCTGTTTTCTTTCATGTCAATTTACTGCTCATAGGATCTTAAAAGCACAGGGCTCACTTCCTGCCAGTCTCCCACTGTGTGACTCTTTCAGCCCTGCATCTCAGGTGACAAAAATTGCCATCTGAACCACAGCAGCAAGGTCCTGTGTGAAGTAATGCCCAACCGACTAGGGATCATTTATATCAGAATGCATATGAATTTCAGTTTGCCTGCTTGGGAAACTCTAGTTATTTGGATGATCTGTGGGTATGCATGCACGCATGGTGATGCCTGCGTTCATGGGTATAAAATCATGAGAAATCAGTTCATGGTTTTTCTGTGTGTTTCAGCAGAGACAGAGAATCAACCCTGCCGATGTGCTCCAGAACGTCATTGAGATTCTCTGTGCAAACTTCCATGGGCCTGCTCCATGAACCCTGCCAAGAATGTGCATTTCAAGTGGGTGGCATTTGCAGCCCAGGGTCGGGGGCCAAGGTGCCAGGGCTCCACCCTGCTCCTCCATGTTCCTCCTCTGTGACCCTTGGCAGGCTGCCTAGCCTCTCGGCCTCAGTTTTCTCACTGATAAGGTATTTGGCTTATTGTAAACAACTTCTAAATATGCTTCACTCTCAGGAATTGATTATTAAAGAACTTTGGCTCAAAAAATTGGATTCATTTCTGTTTCTTTACAGAAAAAAAAGGGGGGCTATTGTTTTAAGCTTCAAGAGCTACAGCAAAAGAGCTTAAGTCCCGCACAGTGAGGACAAGCCGAGCAGTGTCACAGCCCTGCCCGGTGATGGACAGGAACTGGCAGCTCTTCCCTCTGCATTCAGCTGCTTGTGGTTTCAGAGTTGAGCTCCCGGTTTTATGAACAAAGCCCATCAATCCTGTAAGGGACTAAGAGTACCACCTGGCACCCTGATACGTGTTTAACGATCATTGGTCATTTTCGCCATCATTAGCCCCATTACACTATTGCTACGATCATTTCCCCATGTTCTGCCCTTAGTGCTTCCATTGTCTGCGTCATCTCCCCCGTGTGAGGAGGTGTTTATAAATATGAACCTCAGGCCTTAGATGTCTGCTGCCTGCTTACTTCCAGTTCCTCTTTCCCCGGATCATGATGGCAGCAGGTCAGGTGCGAGGTAATGGCAGCTATCTCCTGAGCACCAAGGGGCTTGGAGCAGCTGCGGGGCACACTCTCTCTCTCATGGAAACGAGGGGCAGCGTGGCCTTGCTCCGCAGCAGGACCACCGCCATTAGTGTTTGTGCACCATGCTTCCCTCCTGAGTCTTCAGGCTTTCCACACTCACTTTAATGCCAGGATTGTTTAACAAGTGTAAGTGAATGATTGCCACACACATGCCACACACATCCCAAGTCTCCCATGTCCAGTTATAGTGTCGTCCTAGCAAGGACGCTGCGCTGACCCAGGGACTGCGGACAGGCTTGGATGGGCTCCACCTGGCCTTGCCCTTGTTGGATAGGGGCTTTCTCCTTCCCACCTGCAGGCCACCACTCCACGACTATGGTTCTTTCCATCAAAGTCTTCGAAGCTCCACATCCTAACTCTATAGGCATTAAAATTTAATTTTATGAAAAATATTAAACCTTTCTAAAGTAATGATCAGAATCAATCAGCCTCTAGAACCACCCTAAAACCCCTCATGACATGAGAATTTAGCCTATCAGTTATCTTCCTTCCATTTGCCTGTCACAGCTTCCCGTTCTCATTATACTGGGTTTTGGTTCAGGATTGGTACTAATCCACTGTAAAATCTTCCCTCCACTTATTTAGACTTAACTCTGATCTTTGATGCTTAATGTCTCACCATTACCCGCTGCCCTTGTTCTGACAGAGGTCTTTGTAATGACTCCTTGCCTGATTGCTCCTAACCAATGTCTGGTTTGCACAATTAAAGGCCTTTGCATGTCTAAAAATATCTTCATGCTGCTAGGTTTAATGGATTATAGCCTCAAAATAATTTTTCTTCAAATGTGAAGAAATTTCTCTTTTGCTTTCTGCATTTAACATGGCTACTGAGAAGTGACTTTTCAATCTAGTTCTTCTGACTTTGCAAGTCACCTTCATCTAGTCCTTCTCCGTATGTTTTTCATTTTTGTATTGCTAATTGTGGGTCTCTTTTCATTCATGCCTTTCAATATTTAATTAGCTCTTTAATCTGCACATTTGAGTTTATCTTTAGCACATGAAGTTTTTCTTCTGCATTTTAAAAATTATTTACTCACGTTTTCTCAGATCTTTCCTTATGGAACATCTTTTAGCAAATGTCAAGCTCCTGAGTTGATGGCAGTCTCTGAATTTTGATCTTGTATTGTCAATCTCTGTTCTTTGCTTTATGACTTGGGACATTTCCTTTACCGCCTTATAGACACTCTTTCAATGTCCAGCCATATCCATTGATGATTCATCCTGAGTCCCACTTCAAGTGGTTTCCAGGGGATGGATAGCACAGGTGCAGTCTCCAAGCCTGGGGCAGTGGGCCACCCTCCTTCCAAGCAGCAGGAAGCCTATCTCCCAGACTGAAGGAGCAGGGAGGAGGCAGTACAGGACAGGAGGGCAGGTGCTAGGTAATGGCAGCTATCTCCTGAGCACCAAGGGGCTGGAAGAGCTGCGGGGCACAGGGGCCAGGGCCAAGGGGACAGGCTGTTTATTCTTCTTTCTTGCCTGTTTCCCATAGCAAACCCCAGAAATGGATCCTCCTTCACATTTCTAATGCCTGACTGATCTCTCTACTCTCTTTGACTAGGACTTCTCTTTTGGCATGACAATTTTTAAAAGCTAGGCAGGAGTTAAAGCAGGCCTGGCTTTCCTGAAATGCTCCTGTTTCAGGGTTGGCCTCAGGGATTTCCTTCCAGGGCACTGAGGACCCAGACAGCTGCCTCCTCCATCCCCAGCATGCGGAGGAAGAAACTTCAAGGTCAGTGGTGGCAGAATGAAATTCACATTCGGCTTGCTTTATTTCTATTGTGACGAGGTCCCCTTTGATAATATCAAAAGAATTTTAAGTGTTCAATTAGGAAAGGAAAAACAAGAATGGAAACAGAGATGAAACAAACAGAATTTTACCAAGCATGCCATTATTCTTTATTTGTGTAGGTCCTGATCTGGGAAGATACTGATTGAACCCATTTCCACAAGATAAATCAGCAATGGATAAGACCCACTGAGAAAATAAATGACTCCTCCACAGCTACTGATAGGAATATCTTTAAAAAGTGGGTGGGCTATTGTAGGTCTGTGGATCCTGGATCCAGCCTCTCTCATCATCTTTAGTCACCAAATTAAATGATTTACCTGGTGTTATTTCACAGGGCATCATGCATCAGTCGGTTTGAGCAACCCTCAGTCACAAATCTTAAGGCTCATTTTTACCATCATGTTTATGGTTATAATATGTCACTACCTAGACAATATGTTCAGCCTGAGTACCATTTTTAAACATTTTACTTTCCAATATTACATCTACACAAAAAATACCAAATTGCTATTTACTACTATTTTATACTTTGTATTTTTAAATCTATTTTGAGAATTGAAATCATACATTCATGGGTAGAAAGAGAGAGAAAGATGAGACAAGATGCTCAAGTTTTTGCTGTATTATTGAGGTTTAAAAAAGAAATGTGATTTTGCAGTGTCTGTCTTCAACCTAAATTCTTGCCCTCCTCACTAAGAACTCCGATTGACGTCTTCATGGGCCCCTTCCAGGAACAATGACAAGGCCTGGCTTTCATTAATTAATGACATTGTATATCTTGGCATAAATCTGTTTTATGCTATGCTTAACTTTAGGTTTTTTTCCTTGATCATTTTAAAGAAATCATTTTTGTTCTTCATTGGAAAAACTGACCCTAATTTAATATTTTTAAAAGGAACAAAATATTAAATAGTTCAGATTATTTGTAAAATAAAAGTGAAGAGCTGGGTAAGTAAATAAATAGTGTGCATACCTATGGACCTGTGTTTGGTATTCCAGCCCCAGGAGAGAGAAGTGCACCCACCTTGGGGTTGCACAGGGAGTGATTGACCTCGAGGCCTGTGTAGTGAGCCTCAGGTGCTCAGTGGATGACACGTCATCTTGGCTAGAAGTAAAATGCTCAGTTTTTCTCCAAGACACGTGCCCCCTTGCATGGTGGCCATTAGATTTATAATTCTTTGTTGTAATGCATGTGTCACACCCGAGTTTTTTGCAATTAAGCACACCAATTCAGGGCCACGTTGATGGGGTGAGGAGCACAGAGGTACCACCATGGGTAGAGCAAGTAGAGAAGACCCAAGTTCCAGCCAATGCCCGCCCTGACTCCCAGGCCCTGGGGCGACCTCGAGTCTGCAGGCCTCTGCTCTTCCAAGTGCAAGGTTGGGCCTTGCTCACACATCCTGCCCCAGCCCTCTGAATGGCTAATAAACACAGTGTGTGCAGTGAAATTCTTTATGAAAAAGTTTTATGAACATTGTCAAATTAAACAAGGAAAGTCTGAGAAAATTAAATACATTTTATTATATTTCTTCATCATCACTGTCAATGGGTCTTAATTTAGTTCTCTGTCAGAAGAGGGGTAAGAAATTCCCAAATAATAATAATAATAATAATAAGAAGAAGAAGAAGAAGAAGAAGAAGAATCTACACTTTATGTAAATTTTTAAAAATTGGCAGAATACAGATTATGATGTATTTCTTTAAGTTTTTTTATATGTATTGGTTCTTTTTAGTTATACAGGATGGCGGAATCCGTATTGATCTGATTATATAAGCATGGAATATAGCTTATTCTAGATGGAGTCCCATTCTTATGGATGTACTGATGGTAGTTCACTGTGTAGTTTTGATGTTTGTACATGGGAAAGCTCTGTCAAATTCACTCCACTCTCTTTCCTTTGCTTATACCCCTTCCCTTCCCTCCATTCCCCATTTTGTAACCTACCACACTTCTATTCTTCCCTTCATCCCCAATCCTTATTGTGGGTTCGCTTTCACCTATCAGAGAAAACATTCAACCTTCGGTTGTTTGGCTCACTTTACTTGGCATAGTAGTCTCAAGATTCATCAATTTGCAGCCAAATGGCATAAAGTCATTCTTGTTTATAACTGAGTAGTACTCCATTGTGTATATATGCCACATTTTCTTTATCCATTCAACTATTGAAGGACAACTAGGTCTTTTCCATAGCTTAGCTTTTGTGAATTGAGCTGCTATGAACATTGACATGGCCACATCACTGTAGCATGCTAAATTAACTTAGCATAAATGCATTAATTGCAACTTGATGAAATTAGATGTGGAAATAATATATATTATTCTAACATTATAGTTATAAAAGTGCCTTTAAACATTGATTGAATAATGTCTATTTAAAATTGAAGAGAGAGTTGTATACTTGACTCAGCTCCTCCAATTTGGGACAGCTCAATTATTAACATTAGGCGTGTCCTTTGACTCGGGTGAGATTAGCCACACAATATCTGATATGATGAGTTGGCTATATACGTAATATAGATAGTTGCCTGGAACCCAAACCTTCCTCTCATCTGCAGATATGTGCCTTTGGAAGAAGTGTCATTCAATTTAAAGGTTCAGAAAAGTTTGGATTGTGCTTGTGAGATATTGCCATTCATGCATAAGTAGCAAAACATGAATTTATTGCTATAAATATTGTCTTCACTCCCCAAACTGAAATGGCTTACAGAAGTAAAAAAAAAAATGTATATTTTGATGAACGATTTGGAAGAATATAAATATTATTTTCCCAAGAGTTGTTTTATGTAAATGGAAAGTAACTTCAGATGTGAAATTGGTAACTAATTAAACAGAAGGAACCCTGATATGTTAGGTCTAACAGTCTGATAAAAAGAAAGAAAGAAGGAAGTGTGGGAGCGTACCTCAGTCACCTTTTCCTGTGATGGTTGTCTGGAAGTTGGGTAAATATTTGTTACTTGTATCAGTTACCTCTGGTTGAATGAATCATAGGGTCTCATTCGCAGTTTTGTCAAAAATATGAGATAACCGCGGTTTGAATGGACTCTCATTTAAAGTCATAAATTTTAAAATCTCTAATCATATCTCAGTGGATCTTTTTCCCCTGAGGCAAAAAATGAGGCCAAAGGGCCTTACAGTCCCCTCATGCGAGTGCCGCAGAGCCCCCCGGGCGGAGGCCGGGCCAGCTGTTAACAGGCTCGTTGCTGTGGGCTTTTCTGAGGAGCTGGAAACTGAGGCTCAGCGCTCTGTGCGTCCCCCTGCTGTGGGCGCACTGCAGGGCCTGGTGCTCTACGCCCTGGAGAGAGCTCTGCGGGAGGCCACCTGTCCTCTAAGCAGCACTTTCCCTCCTCCAACACTCTCCTCTGCCAGTCCACACCTCCTGTCCACTCCCACACCACTGCCAGGCCCTGGGCAGCTCGGCCTCCTGCTGGCCCTGTGTCCTCTGGCTTCTCCTCCAGGCTCAGCTCACAGAGGTCCAGTCCCCACCGACATGGACGTCAAAACCAGGCAAAGTGGCTGCGCCTTGTCCCCACTCCCCTGGGAGCCCCGCCTGCTGACTGGCCAGCTCCCTGGGCACTTCCACATGGGCACGTGCACCTCCCTCCCTCCGTGTCACAGGGCTCATGAACAGCTCTGACACGCATCAACGACACCAGCAGAGCTGGATCTGTCCTCGACCAGCCTCTCCTCAGGCCCTGCATCACAGCTCCTGGGCAGCGCCCGCTGTCTCCTCCCGGGTCCTCACTGTCACCCGTGTCCACCTGTCATCACTCAGAGCCTGTCCTGCTCCCTTTGCCTTATGGCACCTTCCTGGCTCCCCTGCTCTGGAGCCTGCTGGGCGCTGGTCCCTGTGCTTGTCATACTCTCTGCTGCCACAGGGGCTGTGGGGATGCTGTCGGAGGTCAGAAGACCGGGGTGTCCCTCCTGCTGCCCACGTTAGCTCAATCTCGCATTCTCTTCTCGGGATCAGTGGACATTTCTGTCTGGGCCACAGGGCCACACGGGAGCACTCCTGTCTTGTGTTCATCCCAGCTTGGTGGACACACCCCTCCTCCGCGGAGCACAGGGCCCTGCGGAAGGTGCTGCCTCAGCCCGCACGCCCCAACCTGTCCGCTCCGCCCAGCACAGCGCCCGACACGGGGCCACCCAGTGCAACACACGTAGGGGTAGGTATGACCACCCGTGTCCTAAAGGACATGAAGGATGAAGTGACCCCACAGCACTGCCCAAGGAGCAGCCCTGGGTCTAACACACACTCATCAGCCGTCTGGGTGCCAAAGTCCTCAATGTCCTTGGTCTCACAACCAAAGGTCAATACCGATCCATCTCTTGTTTTCTAAGAACAATAACATTTCGGAATCATCTTCAAAAGCTTTATCTTCTAGAAAACAAAGATATACTTCCAAGTTGTTGTTTTTCCCTAGAGACTGAACCCAGGGGTGCTGAGCCACTCAACCGCATCCCCACACTTTTGTTATTGAGGCAGGGTCTTGCTAAGTTGCTGAGGACCTTGCTAAGTGTTGAGTCTGGCTTTGAACTTGTGATCCTCCTGCCTCGGCTTCCCCAGCCACTGGGATTACAGGGTGTTCCACCGCACATGGCCACTTTAATTTTTGAGACATTTCTGCATCCTCACTCATACTGTGAAGAGGGACACATCAAGTATGCGGGTGTAAGAAGTGTAATCATCTACACAAAACTGCTGAGTTGTGCACTTGAAATCGACACTCTTCCATTATCTGAACTTTCATAGAATTTAATGGATAGTTGAGAATTATTTTTACATAAAGCCATATTAATTATTTTCTTACATCTTTGCTAGCTTAAAGGGATACTCTGTAAGAATTCATATGACTTCCCCACCAAAAAGAAAAGACCCATCTTTCAGTTGTGTCCTCTCCCTGGCACCTTTATTAGCTCCTCTCCCTACTGCATATGCATTTTAAAACTAGTGTGTTCTCAAAGCACCCTGCAGCTTTTTAAAATGCACCTTCCACTCTCCATGCCAGCTCTCGTACTGCAGTGAGGACGGAGGATAAATGATAAGATGTACCTTCCTGGCAGGGAAGCACAAAGCTGATTGCATATTCTCAAAGAAATCAGATAAATCTGTTGAAACAGTATCAACATTGAGACAGTCACTTCTTTCTAGCCATGAGGACACTTATATTTACCTAAGTATGTTATAGTGATTGTCAGTGCAGTGCAGATCTTTACAGAGGAGCTCAAATGCAGAACCACAGCGTCAGCCTCGGACAGTGTTTAGGAGGGATGTGCACCGAACATGGGGGGTTGGGGGGGTGGAGGCACCATTGCAGGCCCTGCGCTAAGGAATCAGGTGCTAATGTAGATTTTATCTTCTTATTTTTTCGTACATATGAATATATATAGTATGTTTATTGAAAGGAATATGCTTTTCAGGAATAAATGAAAATACAATGTCATTTCTGGAGCAGCCAGTACCTTTACACCACACTGTATATGCTACACTCGAGTCTCAACTCTGCTAAATCAATAAATGCTTCGGTGCTGTGCCTGTTCTTGGCCTTCACTACTGCCATATCACAGCCTCTCTCTCCTCGGCACAGACTTTATGATGTCTACACTACTTAATTTATTGGGAATAAACAGTGCATGCACATGGTACAAACTTCAACATATATTACTCAACATTTATTATAAAATAAATGGAAAATACACACATCTCTGACCTCTGAAACCTATCTGGCCAGGAAATGAACATAGTTGCCAGTTTTCTATTTATCCTCTTAATGAGAGAGAAGCACGTAAGCTTTTTTATTTTAGTTATCATTGACTTTTTATTATTCTGCACGAACATAGGTATTACATGTGTATTTTAATACAAGCAATAGACTACCTTACACACACTTAACACATTGCCTTTTACATTTACTGACAAGGTTAAGGCCTATTCTAAATCAAATATATAGATTCAGGGAGTACTGATAGGAATCTACCTATACTACGTTGAAGGACACTCATTTTGTTATCAACTATGGTTTATAATACCTCTTTTCTTTTCTTTCCTTCAGCTCTAGGGATTGAACCTAGAACTTTGCTCCTGTTTGGCAGTGCTCTATCTCTGAGTCACTCCAGCCCTATTTCTGAAGTTGCTACACACACACAATTTCAACACTTGAAGAATATAGGATTCAATTTTTGATGGTGCTATTGACCATTTAACATGCTACAAAGGAAACCTCATCAGTCAGTATGAATTCTTAAACAAAATACTGCAAATTTCACAATAAACTAGTATTGCTGCAAATACAGAATCATAGAAAGAAATAATGAAAATGAGAGGAACAGAGTCAGAAACAATAAAATAAAAAATGGATTTTCTAGTAATGTCACTAGTTGAACTGCTTTAAAAAAACAATTACTTTATACTTAAGTTTTTCTTTTCTTTTTTTTAATGAAAATGGAATTAGAAAACATCACTAATTGAAGTCTGTCAGTTGTAAGGAAGTTTCAAAATCAAGCATTCTTGAGGGGCATTTAAGTGATTAAAATAATCTAGAATAATTGTATGTTAGAGAAAATCAAAACTAAGATTAGGTAATGACTCAGGCCAAACCAGAGTCCTTCTTTCTAAGAAACATATTAATGACATCTTGCTTTCGAAAGCAGCTATCCCCAAAAACCTTATCCACTGAAACCAACACGCCTAACAAAAATAAGCTGACAAGAAACTCTATGCTAATCTCTTACAGAAATACCATGAAAGATCTGTTTGTTTTTGTTATCAGAAAAATATACAAAATTTTTGCTCATGTTATGGACAGGAAATTAATTTCCAATGAAGTTAGATACAGCCATGTGTGTGTGTGTGTGTGTGTGTGTGTGTGTACACATATAAATAAACTTAAAAAAAAGCAATACCAAGGATAATTTTAATTTCAATATTAACAAGAGTCACCAACACGTTGAGTGATAAGTTTGTTAAAAACAGAAACAGAAAAGTAAAAATGCAATCAAAGTACTATGTAGCATTTTCAGTCACTTATTGATGTTAGCTGGCTTCAGATAACTCAGGAAGCTATAAAAGGAAACAGTTATGGGTGCACCCAGCCAGCGAGGGCGGAGAACAGCTCCAGAGCTGCAGCCAGTTCTGTCGTTCACAACTTGGCATTGTCACCCTCCTGAACACACGAGCAGGCTCAGGTCAAGGCCTGACCGAGGACAGGCAGGTGGGTCCTGCTGGGACTTCAGGTCAGCTCAGGTCTAAGAGCAGTCTTCCCTCGGGAGACTGGAGGTCCATTTTAGAACACGGTCTCTCCCTAACCAGCACAGCACCTGCAACCTGCCTGGAGCATCATCTCAATTCCCTGGGGTAAACTGCAACTGACCTTTTGGATTTTCATTTAGCAACAGCATTACAGATAAAACTGCCCTCTTTAGTACTTTGTTCCTAAATGCAAGTCTGTGGTCTCATTTCCCAAAGCTTCTTGTTTTTAAAGCTATGTCCAAATAGTTCATTGATTTTCCCCCTTGAAGATGACACTATGCTAAAGCATACAGTAGTTGTAGAGATGCTTGTCTTTAATTATTTATGAATTATTTTGCTTAAAATTATGTAAATACTCAAACCAGAGATATATTTAGCAATGCATGGTCTATCTGGTGGCAATTAAGAATACCTGTAGACCTCAGCTTGTCATATTATATCACACTGTGAAGTCAACTTTGATGAGATCTCTTTGAGTTGTGCAGGACTAACTGGGAATGATGAGAGACTAAAGGGCCCCTGCAGCTGTAAGGAGCAGCAGTAGGAAGCAGTTAAGGTTCAGAACACAGCTTCACTCGAGAACTCTGAGTTAAGAGTCCTGGGACCCAGGGTCAGGAGTCTCCCGTTTAAATGGCGCAAAGAACTCCCCATCCCCTTATTAACCCCATCAGCTGTGTGGATACACAATAAGGTTGCATTTCCTCAAGCCCATGAATTTGCTCTTAAGATGCAAGTGAATTCTCCCAGAAGGATAAAACCTTACTGCCCCTTGCCCCTGCTTGCTTTGCAGTATTCCTTTGGAGGACTGACATCAGAGTAAGACTGGAGAAAGCACTGCACGTGGGAAAGAGCCCAGCACAGGCCCTAACCTGAGGCAAGCTAGCCTGGAATTGTCCCCACATAGGAGAGAGAGCATGGCAGTCCCCACATCCTTCCACTCTCTGATCTCCAGTTAAATTACAATTAAGAATCAATTAAATTGGGGCATGATACCAAGCATAGTCCCTGATGGATTTTAAATTGTTAATTTCAGAAACAATGGAAGTAAGTAAGTACATTTTTTCATTTAAAACTAAAGATGAATTCCTGTATCTATAAGGACATGACAGCCAGCAGAAATGTTCTGATTTAAATTTTTATCCCTTTCACCATTTCCTAGAGAAGAAAACAGAACCTGCATCCTACATATTAAAAAAAAAAAAAAAAATCTAATGATTTGAAGAGGAGACATCCAAAGTCAAACATCTGGTACAACCTAAATTTCCTGGTTCAGAGCCCAGCACCCCTTCAAGATAAGGCACTGCTTCTCTGTGCTGTCACAGGGACAAGATGGTGATGGCCAGAGTACTGGCAAACCAGTGCAGAAGTGAGGGACGCCCCTCCCCCACATGGTCAGCCAGGAGTGTTGAGCCTGGTGACACTCCCCCCAGACAGGGGAGGAAGAGAGTGGAGGATGTATCACTGGCAAACAGTCTCAGAGGAAATTTCTAGAAAAAAAATTAGTTTTTTTTTTTTTTTTTTGCACATAGAACCTTCAAGGGTTTTCCTGGGTAGTTAGAGTAAAATATAACAGAAAGTCCGACCTAAAGATCCGCACAGTTTTAAATTGCTATCTTCCCTCTTGGAGATGTTTATTCCTAAGAAGGAGGAGCTGTCAGGTGACTGCCTGAACATTGCCCAGGGTTCCCGGGGCCAAGGAACTTTGCCACCACTTCACCTGCCATAGTGGAATCCGCGAGGTATTACTCACGCTATGGTAGTGTGAGAGTAGGAATTAAAAATAGCAGGGACCTTTTGAAACTCTCGAACATTTTTCTGCCAGCATAGGATTGTTCCCTGTGGTGTATTTTTAGTGCTCTATACACTCAGCTTTTAAATGTCATAAGCAATAAAATTCTGTGAGTACTATTCGAATACATCCCTGAAAAAAAGAAGTCCTATTTGATATCCCATCTGCGAGTTTGATCCTGGCTTTATTGCATCTATGAGTACACATTATCCAGCCGTCTCCAGGCACTGCCTGAGACACAGGGCTGGCAGAGGCTAGAGGGTCCTCTCTTCTCAACCCAGGGCAGGCCAGGCCCCGGAAAGCAGTGCTGCCCTAGTGTGAAAAGCCCACAGGCTAAGTAAAGACTGCACGGGAACTGACCCTCAAAACACTTCAGAAATTAAAAAATAAAAAAAAAAAAAAAAAGCAGAAAGGTCGTAAGTTGTTATCGTCATACTATTCATAAAATAGAAGAAAATTGACTGATAGATAATTAGTAGATAGATATGAAAAATCAGATAAAGACAGTTATAAGAATATAGATATTTACATAGTGTAGAATTCAAGATCCACTTCTTTCATGTCCCTAATTCTCTAAAAAAAAAAAAAAAAAACAACCTAATATCTTTTAAATTATTTCTACCTCTTTCCCAGATCTACTCCCTTTCTCTACTCGTCCCCACTTCCTCAATTAGCTTTTCCTATCTTTAAATCATTTCAAAGAGAACTCATTTTTGGTAGGAAGTAATATCTGACCTGACACATGAAAAAGTTTTCTGAAGACTGCATCCTCTGGGCCCTGGGTCTCACCAACAAGCAAACCCCCTGGCAGGTTCTGGTAGGGTTGCTGGATGCTGCATGCACAGTCCTTAGCGGGGAAGTGACTGCAGAATACACCTGTCTATAAACAATGACCCCTTGACCAGCAGAAGGAGCAGTGGGCTGTAAGGCCCCGGGAGTGCTCATGCTCAGCTTGGCTCTTCTCAACGAGAGCTGACCGAATCAGAACCATCACTGAATTAAAACTCTGTATATTTTTTTGATTTTTTAGTTCTATCTTAGGTTAAAATGCATGCTTGCATGTAGTCTGGGGCACTGAGGCAAGCCATTTAGAAGTCAATGGGATTCATAGAGGTGACCTGGCCCCAGAAACTTAAGGGACCATGGAGTCGTTGAATATCTTTGGAGAGCAAGGTATATTCTGACAGTATTTCACGTACTTTGCTTTTTTTTTTTCAAGTGTGCTTTTCATTCTCTTTAAATACTTTAAGGTTTGGATTTTTAAAGTATCTCATGCATTTTGAGGTTCTTTCTTGAATGAACCCTCAGTTCCATGAGGTGAGAATGCAGAGATTTACTTGATCTGCAGCTATTTTTCCCTGAATCTTTCCTAAATGATTTTCCTGCTAAATAGAGCACAGTGGTATTTATTCAATACTTATCTATATGTCTAAATGCCATCGGAATGGTTAGATTTGGCACAATGGTGAGAGAATGTCATGTTCTGTCTGGTACCTAACCACCTGCCCTGCAGACCCCTCTGTGCAGTAAGGGAAAGAGGATGGGAGGCGTCTGCTGAGGTCACCTTCCCTGTGCTCCTGCTTTGCCCAGCAACGTCTGTTCTCTCTGAATGCTCTCTAGTGGAGAATATTTCTCTATCTTAAAATAGATGATAGCCTATTCTGTGATGTAGCCTCCATATGGACTTCTAAGACAAAAGCCCAAAGACCCTTCCCACTGTTAGCAGTCAGACACAGCGGTTCCAGGCTTGGGCTTTCAAACTGGGAAGGCCCAAGTTCAAATCCCTCAAGTACCAATTCCTGCTAAGAGTATTGGGCAAGATCCATGAGTACTCAATATCCGTGAGACCTCAGGATCCTCGCCATCTCAAACAGATTCTAATAGCCCTGATCCGGGGCACTCAAACTAGATTCAACATGGTCAGGTTTCCATGATAACTTCGGCATTACAACATTAAGGCAACACCAATTAGGAAGAATTTCTTTAAAAAATGTGTCAAAAACATTTGTTAGAAAATGAAAGTAAGGCCTTGCCCCAGGCCAGTGGCAGAGGCACTCCCACATGAGGGCTGGCAGGCCCTGAAGGGACTGTCCCCTGTACAATGGTGGTCTGTTGTGTGGAATAACCGCCATCAAGGGCTGAGTTAGGACATCCTCCATCCGTGGTTTCCATGTCCTGGCCCAGAAGCCCAGTTCCACCCTGCATCAGTATAAATGCAAATTGTCTGTTTTCTGACATGCCCCAAAGAGATAACAAAGTTTCTCAGAGGAAAATGTACCATAAAAATATCTTCTTAAAATGAATTTTAACTCTAACAACTTAAAGTTTGGGGTTATGTTAAATGCATTGCGTCCCCAGATAATCCATTTCTTTGTTCTTGTTTTGTTAGATCAACTTTAACAAGGATGAGGAAAAAGAAGGTTCTATATCTGTTCCAGAACATTCCATATGCCTACTTGATGAAGACCTAGGTCAGCAAACACATTCTGTCTTCACCATTAACCTTGCTCTTGTTCAAGCACAGGTAAAATTAACCCATGAGAGAATTAACCCTATGATTAATCCTAACAATTCATGAGTGTTTTTCATCTTTTCCTAATATTAACATAAATTTTATATTTGATTGGTGATTTTGGAAGGTTATTATTTATTCAATGTATATAAAAGATATGGGGCTGTTTGGTTTTCATCCTTCTTGTGTGAGAGTTGGTAGTTTATGCCTGTCAAGGAGTTGGTCCATTTCATCTTAGTTACCAGATTTGGTAGGCAGAGTCATGTGCAATATTCCTTTATTATCTTTTAGTGTCCATATGATCATTTTTTATATTGCTATTTGCTATTTTGTATTCTTCCTCTCTTATCCACAATTAGACTAGCTAGAGTTTTATCAATTGTTATTGGGATTTTCAAAGAGCCTCTCTGGGTTCTATTGATCTCTCAGTTATTTCCCTGCCTTCAATTTTATTGGTTTCTTCTCTAATCATTACTAGTAGGAAAGCCTCCTTGCTTTAAGCTTCCGTTGTATTTGCTTCTCTTATTCCAAGGGTCACAGTAAGGCTACTGATTTTAGACTTGTTTTCTAATATATGCATTTAATACTATAAATTTTCCTCTAAATACTCCTTTTCCTGCATCCTACATGTTTTGAAGCTTTGTATTTTAATTTTCATTCAATTTAAAATGTCTTCTTATTTCTATTGAGGCTTCTTCTTTTATTTATTTATTTTTTTACCATGTGTCATTAGAAATGTGTTAAGTCCCAATTTGGGAGATTATTCAGCTGTCTTTCAATTACTGCTTTCTAGTTTTACTTCAAGGGTGGTTTCAGAAGACCGTGTGAGCTCCTAGGATGTGGTTCTTCTTGGCGAACACCCCATGTGATTCTGATATTCCAGAATATCAGGTGGGGCTGCCTATCAGTACCAGTTAGATGTGATTGACTAACGGTGTTGTTCAGTTCTACTGTATCCCCACTGATTTTTCTGGCTCCTGATCTACAAGTCACAAAGGAAAGTGAAGCCTCCATCTGTACTGGTGAACATGTCCACTTCTCCTTCGAGCCGTTTTAGATTTTGCCTCACGTGTGTGGATTCTCTGTCATTAGCACATAAGGTGTGAATGCTTGCTGTTTCTTTTCAGGAAGTCCACCCTTTTATGATTAGGTACTAGGACTCTTCCTGTTATCATCCCTGGGAAGTTTCCTTCTTCTGAAACCTTTCCCTGTGATTAATCCAGCTATTCCAGCTTTGTTTTTATCAATATAAGCATGGTGCATCTTTCTCCATTGCTTTCTTTTAACCCAAGCACTCATATTTAAAGTGAGATTTTTGTATTCAGTGTCTACTTGGGTTTTGCTTCCCTTATGAGCTCTGGGAATCTGTACTTTTACTGGTTTATTTAGATCATTCACATGTAATTGTTGCTCCAGTCAGAACAACAGCTATCGTATGTGTAATTGCTGTCTATTCCTTGTAGCATTTTTTCTTTTTCCTATTTTTCTCCTGTCTTCGATTTTAATGAAGTAATTCATATTTTCCTTCAGTATTTTTGATTTATAATTCCTTTAAAATCATTTTCATGGCAGCCAGAGAATATAGATTTTCTATTTTACACAAACTTAAATAGATAGGTTCTATGTCTGTTCCAGATAATATTCTAAATAGCTCAGATGCCTCACAGAAGGATTTCCCAGCTCACTGTCTTTTGTGGCATTCCTGCCATGCATTTTAATCATCCACATCTATAGGCAACAAATTCATTGTTACCATTACCCTGTTAAATCAAGAGGAAGAAGTTTAGGGGGTCTTGCTTTCTGTTCTTTCCTCCCTCCTGGTGTCCGGTTCTCTTTTGGTAGGTTCCTGTTTGTGACATACGTCATTCTCCTTCTCTCTAAAGGACTTCTCTTAGCTCCCTTCTGGCAGGTCTGCGGGGATGAATCCTCTCAGGCAGTTTTTGTTTCTTCAAGGAAGTTTTTCTTAAATCTTTCACTCCATTCTTTTCTTGCTTGCTCCTCCGTGGGTACAGTGTCTCCTCCTTACTCTGGTTTCAAGGTTCTCCCTTCGTCTCTACTTTAATGCTCTTCACTGTAGATTTTGTGATGCCATCTTATTTGGTGTTCTCTGGGCTTCTTGGTTCTATAGTTTGATGTCTATCACTAATTCTAGAAAGATCTCAGCAATCTCTCATATATTTACCCTGCTCAGTCCTCTCCTTCTTTATTTTTTCAATGACTCCTCCTTTTTGAATACTTCCCACAATTCTTGGAGGCTCTATTCTGGTTTTTCTTTTTCTTTCATCTTTTATTTCAGCCTGAGGAGTTTCTATTAAGCAGTTTTCGAGCTCATTCTTAGCTCAGCTGTGTCTGGTCTGCTGATGAGCCCATCAAACACATTTTTCATCTTGTTCACAGTATTTTTGATTTCTAGCACTTTTTCCTTTTGATTCTGAGAGTCTGCGTCATTCTGCTTACATAGCTCATCTGCTCTTGCATCTTCTCTACTTTTCCCACTAATACTCTTGGAATATTAATCAGAATTATTTCAAATATTGTATCCAGTAAATCATAATCATTTTAAATTCCCTGCTTCTTTATGCCAACATTGCTGTCCAATCTCGGTCATATCTTTTTGTCTCTTTTGATTTATTATTAATATTATTAATATTATTAATTTTTGCCTTCAGCGTGCTAGCCTGAAATGTATTGATAAAAAGTAGCTGAGGTAAGTAGGACATTAGTATAAAGGACATTAGTATAAAAAAATTTTAGTATAAAAAATGTTTTCCTTTATCAGGCTAGAGATTGGGCTGTGTTTGATGTCTGCTATGACAGTAGGTATCTGAGCTCTGATTCCCTCCTCAGAGAGCTTTCTCAGCTGTCAGATAAGGACTCACTCCTATACACAGGAGCCCTGTTGGAGTGGTGGCAAGGAGTGACAGAGAGTTTCATAATCTTTCTTTATGTTGACCTTGAATCAAATATGTGTCATGGGTCTGTGACCTGAGGTCTTCCCCACCCCCCCCATCAATACAGCTCTTTTTCCATCCTTCCTCCAACTACTTTCCTATTCATAGTGTTCCCACTCTGCTTCCTTGAAGCCCTGACACCTATTGATCTGACTTTTCCATTAGTGAGACAGGAAATCTAAGGAGTCTTCCATGGAAGACACTTTGTCCCCTAATTAGCTTCCAGAATGACACGTCCCTGAGAGGAAGCCTGTCTTACAGGGTAGAATCTGGAACACCTCTCCTGGCTATGCCGAGGTTGGGCAGTCTGTCTAGAGTTGTCACAGTGTGACCAGGTGGAGTTGGTGGTGCTGAACCCCACAGAGTTGCAGGGCTCCTGAAGACTGCAGGCCTTTCCTCCTCTCGTCCTAGGCCACACAGCCTAGAGGACATCCCAGAGCCGCCATGTTTCTGCTCCTGCAGTGCATAGCCCTGGAGGCTTCTACCTTGGGTGTGCATAGGTGGGCTGTGACTCTTTGGACACATCTGTCTCTCAACATTCTCAAGTGGCAGTTGGCCCTACACCTCCGTTTTCTGGTGGGTACAGAAAAGTTGTAGATTTTTAGTTTATGCTTTTTCTTTGGCAAGGATGTGAGGGACAATTTAAGCCCTTTGAATGTCAACCTATAACTGAAGTCTTGAAAATTTTTATTTTCTGATACATCCTCTACTGAACTCTATGAATCACTTTTTCAGTTTAGGTGCTGAGCCCCTCCTTTCTATAATTCACAAATTCACAGACTATTCAAGAATGAGTCCTAACTGTAGTATCCCCCAGATTCCCATGATATAAAGTCATCACATATCAAAATGCGTCTCATTCTCTTTGAGTGTCTACAACAAAATACCATAGGCTCAGTCACTTGTAAACAAAGAAAATTTATTTCTAGCAGTTCTGAAGGCCCTAAGTCCAAGGTCAAGGTGCTGGGAGATGTGATGTCTGACAAGCACGGCTTCCCAGTTTGCAGATGATGATTTATCACTGTGTCCTCACATGGTGAGAAAGGGTCAAGTGCCCTCTTTTCTAAGGATGCTTATTCCATTATGAGGACTTTACCTTTATGAACTAATCACTTCCTAGAGGTCCTGACCCTAAATGTTTTGTCATCTTGGTGATTAGGTTCAATATATGAATTCTGGCAGGAGACAGTCTAGAGATAGTGAGATAAGATAGGAACCTAATACAGGAGATCCTGACATGATGTGTTCCTCCAACAGGACAGACCTTTGTTATAAACTGGGAAAATGGATCCATCTGATGGATAATGCAAATTAAGATCTTTGCCTTTCCTCGATTCTGTCTGCTCCATCAGCATCAGATGACTCTCATCAACCTGTCATCAATGCCCTTTCTGTTGGAAAGTCTGGAGAAAAATCTCCATCCAGTGCTGAGGAATGACCCAGTGCCCAGACAGATGGACGCGGTTATTTTTGAAAGTCACCGGGGAACACACTGGTTGTTTTGTGAATTTGTTAGGTAATTCCCTTGACCTCTGAGACAGCATATTTATCCTGGTCTCAGGAACATTCTCTCATGATTTTCCATGATTAATATGTGGACCCACACCCTGTGTTATTAGCATTCCTTAGTAATTTCCTTAATATCCAGTCAGTGAAAATCTGCCACTAACACCTGCCCTTCACTGCCTCCAGGGGACGCAGAGCCCTCCTGACAGAAGCATTTTGAGCTCCTATGAGGAAATGATTATATAATCTATAGAATAAATAACTCCTTCAAACTCTGTAAATGAGCTGAACTAGCAAGTCCTGTAACCACCCTGAAACTGAATCGACCCTGCCAAGGAGCTCGAGAGTATCTTCTCAGGGCTTGAATCCCGAAGCCTCCGCCCAAATGCACTACTGCATCACGTCTCAGGACACCTCTCCTTTCCTCTCCAGGCCCCCACTTTCCTCGCTTAGGCTCTGGCCAGGCCATCAGGGACTCACTCTGTGTAAGTACTAATGTGTGGCTTCGTCTTTTGGTCTGCACAACAGTAAGTCCTGCCCAGAAAGTTCAATTGAGCAAATTCTTTACTGGAAGTGCACCTTCCGCTGTCTTCCTCCTGTCACCCTTCACAGGATGAGTAAGGCGAGTCCCAGGAGCCCCAGGGTGAACAGGGCACCTTGGCATGCAAGGGTGAGGGGTGGGAGAGGGTTTCCAGGGGTGATGGCCCACAGCTCCTCACTTGTCTGAGACCTGGCTGCTCACTCTTCACGTCTTCTAGCTACCCCAGGACAACTGTCTCTTCTCCATCCGTGTCCACAGGTGCAGGAAAATTTTGTTTGCAATTAATGATGTGAATGCTGCTCAGATGTGTCTTAAGTTAAAAATAGATTGCAAGATTTTGGAAATGCCCATATTGGTTTATGTGCAGACTCATGGCTTTAACTGAAAAATTGCTAGGACCATACACTTGGGATTCCTAAAATGTTCTTGATCAACTACACCATAAAGATGGTCAATGTAGAGAATTTTAAGTATACACAGGTATATATTGGTAGCAAAATGTGGAAAAAATAAAATAGTTTTGTACAGTCGCAGTTATCTGACCATTTTTTTCTGGCTCAGACAGCACTGAAGTGGAAGCTATTCTTGAAATCAATAGAGATTTTAAAACCTTGTCTCTATGGTTTCCTAAATATCAATACACATGGCAATGCAGTCACTCTACTCCAATTTGAGGAACAGGAGCAGTAACTTACAGTTAATTATTCCCAGTTTCTTGGTCTTTGCTTTTCCTTGGAAAAAGTGTCAGTCAGTGCTGTGACTTAGGACAGACCTCGACATTTGACAGAAGTGCAAACACACCAAGCAGCGCTGTTCTTGCACATGTGATGAGAGCGCCTGGATCATTATTCACTCTGGGTTGGGCTGTCGTGGTGGTTAAAAAACTCCAAGTGTTCAGCAACCCATGTAGCGCTTGTCCCTCATCAGTCCATGGGAGACGCTCTGGCAATTGAGAAAGCTCACACACTGGGCCTTAATCACCACGGGGTTCTATTTCATCCTGTTACTTCCTAAAGAAACTTGAGGTGTGCTTTATTCTGGTTCTACAAATGAAGCCCAGAGAGGCAAATACTCCCTTAACCACACAATGAGAAGGAGGAAGAAGGTACCCTTCTGAAGCCAGCCGTGAAGATGAATGCTGGCCATGTGTTGCACATCTACAACGTGCCAGACTCTCTGTCCAGTGTTTCCATCTGAACTCTCTAATTCTCGCCTAGTATGCAAATTTTTTTGTAGATATTTAGATGAGGAAGCTGAGGCTCTCAGAAATTAATGAACTTTTCAGAAATCATGTAATTATTAAGGGAGAAAGAGCCTGATTCCCAGTTCTTCCCAATTGCAGAGTCCATGCTTGGCTAGCACCAGCCACAGCTCTAAAGAAAAAAAAAAAAAAAAACAACTTTGTTTACACTTAGACATGTTCCCTCCCTAAGCAAGATGGAGATGGCTTCAGAGCCAATGCTGACCTCGCTGGGAAGATCATGCAAAGTCTCTTGGCTACACTAGAAGGACATGGTTGGAATCAGAGCTGAATAAAAGTAGAGGGAAGGCTTGATTAGATTTGGGAATATTTTCTGCTACTCTTTTACAAGAGCACTTGCTATAGACTTGTAGAGGTCAATGCCACAGCAGAAAAGGTTCATCAGGAGAAGGTGGTGAGCACCAGAGGAGGGCATTGGTAGAACAGCCTCTGGGCTCGGGAAGGAGGCTGCCGCCCTCATGCCAGAAGCCACAGAGCTTCTCAGCCTGTGCTCAGAAGCCTGGAATCAGCACTTTGCAGAGCTGGCCCAGCTATTTTAGCTCGTTTTCCTTGCTTCCTTGCTAAGTACCTGCTATACTTAGGTCAAGTATTAAAGAGTTTGTTAAAGAGTTTTGCACTTTTTTTTTTTTTTTTGGTCCAAGAGAAACAAGATATAACCACCCCTGAATTTCAATTGGTTTGACAGTTTTGCAGGTCAAATGATGTAGAAGAGCAGCTAATTTGAGAATGAAATTTGTGAGGGAGAGTAGAGTCAGGAAAAGAGATGGCAGTCCAGAACAGAGAGAGGACGCTGGTTTTTGCAGCTGGTGTTTCTTTGAGGAAAGCCTGGAGCGCCCTCAGGAGACACTAGCTGGCTCTGTCTTTGATGTCACAGTAGTGAGCATTCCGTGGCTGCCTTCGCCGTGGCTTTGAAGTCACTCTGAATGTTTGTTTATGACCAGCTCCTAGCACTAGACACTCTCTTGAGTGGGTCCTTTCTTTTTCTCTAAGGTCTTCTCCATGCCTGGTAGGTGGCTGGGGCCCTCAATGGATATTTCTTTACTGAATGTCATTAATGGCCACTGTCCATCAACAGGAAATAGAGAACAAAAGCTGTCCCAGAAGAGTGTGTTAAGTAGCATCCCTGCCCTCAAGGACTCTGCAGGGCATGTCATTGACACCTGCATTCTCAGCTCATCCCATACTTCTCCACGCACGTGGGTTCGCTGTTTGTTTCAGGGCTAAGACTGAGTTCCAGGCCTACCAGCTGTGTTCTGTAGATTAGAATCCCATTTCCATACTTTTCCTGACTGTAATTAATCTTAAGAAGAACCACTGACAAATCCGTCAGCGAGGGAATCCTGCACGTGCTTCCAGACTCAGGCACACACTGCCAAGTCCCACACCAACCTCCCACCGTGTTCTGTGGGGCATCGTAACGAGGAGAGCGTCTCCAGCCAGCAGCTGCAGGGATATTACTGTTTGGACAGAACCCAATTACTGTGCATCCTTCTTAATTAATGCAATTATCAAAGGAATCTATAAAAATAGGAGTCTAATTAATTGTAACCAATTAAGATTTTCAACTGTAAATTCTATGATTATTATTTCATATATTAGGTGTGATGCTGAATTTTCTTAAAAGCATTTCTGGAAAAGGCAAATGGCAATTTGATTCATGAATTAAGCAGAGAGAGAGAGAGAGAGAGAGAGAGTCTTAAACCTATGGATGATTAACTTGTGTTGAATTCCCTGAATAGTTTCTTTCTAACAAGATGTATGAAAGGCAAAAGTAAAAAAAAAAAAAATGTAAAGTCATGAACAACTACACTATTTGCAGATCTATAGTCTGCTGAAATCTGTAGTGTTATACACATTTATTGGGGAAGGCAAGGGACATTTCATTTTTAAAAAAAATCTGAAAATAGAAATGGAACAGCCCTGTCACAATTGCAAAGTTTCTAGGAGATTCTGTTACATGGTAATAAAATGATAAATTCTGAGAAGCAAAGGGCAATAAAAGTCAGAAGCCCTCATATTCAAGAACAGCGTATGCTTTCTCAGCCTGTGTAACTGCCCTGGTCCACACACCATAGCAGTGTAAAGGGGACAGGCCCATGGACACCCAGTGATGTGCTGCTATTTCCTACACCCCTGTTGGGTTCACAAGGAGACGGGATATTCTCAAGTCAAAGAATGTGGGAAAAGAGTGATGTACCCAAAGAAGGTGACGCACATTCTGTTTCATGTCAAATTGGGGCATCATACCCAGAGGAGACATTGGGCTTCATTTGAATAAATATCCTAAGGACCATTCAGCTCTTCACATCTAACATGGTCATGGCATGGTGATTCTTAGGAATCGTGGTTGTGTGATGAACACAGAATCTGCATGCACCCCCTCATATACATGAGAACTGTGTAGATGCATACATGTGTAATTGTACACAGTGCTCATGTTTACGTACACAAGCACTAACAACGCTCCTCCCTGACATGAACCCCACCCCAACTTCCCAAAGCAGATTTTTCTACATGGACTTACTGTAAAGGTCAAAAGCCATTTGCTGACGAAACGAATTACATGTATTCTAGCAACTGCAGCTCCTGTAGACACTGAGGCGTTTAAACGGACCTGTCAGATGCAAAGACGAAACAATGTCTGCAAAACGTCTACACTTCCTTTTCCCTGGCTTGTGTCCTCTCCTTTGAATTCTCATGAGCCCAGGCCGAGGAGACAGCTTGGGTTTGGTGGACTTGTATCTCCAGGAGAGGGTGAGGCAGACACCTGGCTGCCCATTGCCAGTCGACCCTGGATTGCCAGTCCCACGCTCTCCTGCCTAGACGGATGAGCCCAACAGAGGTAAGGCACAGGGCAGTGGACCTGGGAAAAGCTGGAGTCGTACACGTCGTGTCAGGTTTGGAGACAGACATGCTTTGGATGCTCCTGGCAGAGACGTGGACTTCTAGTGGGGACACTTGCTGCGTGGAACACTCGGCGTCCTGGCCACAGGGAGACCCATCTGTCAGAGTGGCATCTTGCCGATCTCTAAGCTGGTCGGCTCTTTGCAGCAAGCACAGAGGCCCAGCCCTGCAAGGGACATCTTCACAGGGAGTCTGTGTGGGACCACAAGAGTCCTCTGGTCCCAGGAAGCCCTTCCCTCCTGCCTGCCCACCAGGCCCAGCGCTTCCCTGCAGCCACACCTGTTGACACTTGTGCGAAGAACAGACTTCCGTTTGCCCTGGAAAGGCAAAGCCGGCACTTCCACTCGTGTTCTGGTGCCAAGGAGACAGGTGGTGATTCAGCAGGAGTCTGATGAAGTCAGGAAGATAATTCAGGGCATAAAAATGTTTTTATAAAAGAAAGTGGAGTGCTCTCCATGGGAGCACTCTGAGGAAGCTCCAAATATGACCCCGATTTTAAAACCAAATAGAATGTTAGCACCTTAGGGTGACAAGACCAGGAGCTCGTATCAAATTAAGGACTTGCTCTAACATCAGCAGATATTGTGGACAGTGCTACAGGGCAACTTGTAAATATGGCGCAGTCCTTGCCAAAGCTGCCGTGGTGGTGGGGTCGGTGTGCACTGGGACCCAGAACAGCTGCTTTCGCTTGAAGTAGATTGTCTGTCAGTGAAGGGATTTTGCTCAACTTGCAAAGCATGTGCTCTTCTCACTCATTGAGATCTGAAGGCTGAGGCAGAAGCCTAGAAATAGTGCATATGACTCTCAAAGGCTGCCCTGCGCTTCAGAACACCTGGGAGAGTGAAATGCGGAGTTGGACCTTCAGATCATCCTTCTCAGATCATCTCTTCAGTAAAATTATTTACATACAAAGTCTAAGAACTGACTTTGCAGATGCCCGTGTTTAAGCATGTCTCCTACAGCACAGGAATCCACAGTCACGACCAGGCCAGAGGCGCCATCTTTGTTTTAGCAAAGGTGTGGCTTGATGCTAACGTGGGCCTGGAGATCCAGCCAAGTATGGCACTATGGTGGAAGGCAGATGACACCCTTTGCAGAGATGTTTTATTCTTGCCAGTCCTCCTTTGTCAAGATCTCATTCCCTACAGTTGAATGTCAGCATCAAGGAGAGGAGGAGAGGGGCCAGCATGTACCCAGGCATCTCAGGAGGACGGGCTCCTGAGCGCATGACTCTCTCCCCAAGGGAGCCATGTCCACCATCACAAGAAACAAACCCAGACTGAAAAGGCTGCAGGACAGGACAGATTTCTGAGGCCACATGGAAGCAGCAAACCTTGAAAGTGAGGTGGGATTGAGACCAGGCCGGGCCCTTAAGACATTTACTGGTGGGAGGAATGGATGGGAAACATGTAAAATACATGTATAGGAAAATGACTGTTCCTATGTGTGATAGAAAGATGAAATAACAAAAAATGAATTTTAAAATAAATCTGAACTTCATATTTTTAATCAGAGCATTGTTAATTGTACGTAGTACTTGGGTTCTTTTTGACCAAATTATACATACAAGGAATTTGATTTTGATCTCTGTTTCCCCTCCCCCAAGCGCCCCTCCTCCCTCCCCCTTTTCCCTTCCCTCAGCTGGGCTGATCTTCCATGCTCCTCTGTTTGTGTATCTTTAATTGGTACTTTCCACATACTCATAAAGGTGAAGTGATATCTAAATGTCTTACAATTTCCACAGTGATAAGTGCCCATCATTAAAGAATAAAAATAGTCCAAACATTTATTTAAAACACCAGCCCTCCCAACCCCCACCCCCAATCTTTCTTCTGCTTCTACCCAGCTCTGGCCTCAGGCTGTGGCTGAGGAAGTCAACAGACGCACTGGGCCAGGACTGAGCAAGTGCTCTGCCCACACTAGGCTGCCCCCAGAGGCCAGAGGTGTATTCTGTGTTCATGAACCGCACCTGGCGCAAGATGAACGTTCTGTTGTTTCCTCCTAGACTATGACCTTCCTCTTACCCGATACCCCCCCTTGTCTTTCTGCCCAGCCATCTTCTCTTCCTTATCCATTTTCTCACACACTTTATAACACGTGTGTCTTCTCAAATGTTTCTTAGCAAAAGGACAAAGACACAAACATTCAAAAGAACTGTTTTTGATGCTCAGACAGGAACAGTGAAGTTGTGCTTGGGAGGGATACAAAGATTAAAGAAACTGATACCTAATGATATCCGCATTAGATCATTTCAAATTGATAAACATTTTCTTTACCTAGTCTTGCTATTTCAGTCTTGCTATTTCAAATAAGCTCATTATTTGAATGATAAGTCACCCATGAATTCATCAAAAACTTTTAATCTAATATTTATAACCTCCTGTTTTTATAATGTGTGTGTGTGTGTGGGGGGGGTGCATGCCCAACTAAGAAGTATGATTCTATCACTCAATGGAAAATGAATATTATGGTTGGGATTTGAGGTGTCTCCCCCAATAGTGCCTGTTAATATAGGAATATTCAAAGGTGAAAAGATTAGGTTATGAGAATGTTGTGGTTTGAACATAGAATGTCCCCCCAAAAGCTCCTGTGTGAGACAATCCACGAAGGTGAAGAGATGAAATAATAAGGTGATGAGGGTGCAACCCAACAGTGGATTAATCCCCTGATACGGATTAACTGTGCAGTAAATGTAGACAGGTAGTGTGTGTCTGGAGGAGGTGAGTCCCTGGGGGGTGACTGCGGGGTTTCTGTTCTGTCCCTCATAAGTGGAGCTCTCTCTGCCTCCAGGGCGATGTTCTGAGCCGACTTCCTCTCCCTCACCCTTCTGCCATGATGGAGACAGAGCTATGGAGTCAGCTGTCCATGGACCAAACCTCTGAAACCACGAGTCACTTTTCCTCTACATTGTTCTTTTCAGCTATTTTGGTCACAATAATCAAAACCCAAACCAAAGCCGAAACCAAAGCTGACTAAAACAGAGAGATGCCACTTAATCAGCCCATCCTACTTTGAATGACTGACTGGGTAGGAACTGTTGTCAGGTGGGGCTTGGCAGAAGGAGGAAGGTCACTGGGGTGTGCCCTGGAAAAGTGCAGCTGCCCAGGTCCCCCCTTCCTCTGCTTCCTGACCATGCCATAGCTGAGCAGCCACCTATGCTGGACAATTCCTCCATGATGTGCTGCCGCACTTTGGGTCCAGAGCAATGGAGTTGGCCATCTGTGAGCTGAGACCTCAGAAACCATGATCCCCAAATAAACTTCCCTTTCCTTCAATTGTTTTTGGGTAATTTGGTCACAGTAACATAGAAGCTGACTAAAATAATAAACTTTAAATAAATAAATAAATAAAATTGTAAATAATTACCAGAGGTAATCTTAAGATAAATACAATCATAGCCCCTGCCTTCATTAAAGCAAAAATTTAACAGAGAAAATAGTGATGTATTTTTTTATTTAAATAACATTTGGCACCTCAGTTGGAAAAGTTTAGCACAGAAATGTATTTACAAAATCTCTGATATAAAATTAACATCCTGTAAAATTAAGGTATACTTGATATTAAAATACACTATAATTTAGTCAGAGATATAATCTTTTAATCAAAAAATAAATAGAATCACAAAATAGGTGTAAACATTGCTCATCCTTAAATTTTAGCAGACACAAATGATCCACTAATTTTGGTACCATTTGAACATGTTTCATTTCTTCAATACATCAACAAAAACCCAGGGGTCTCGATTACATTGTCTCTGAGGTCTTGTAGGGAGATTTAAAGCCATACTGCTGTCATTACAAAGAGTGAAAGCTGGATTTCGCTTGGCAGGCACTGTGGTTGGAACGTGGTCTGCCCCCCGCCCAGGTCCCCGACGTTGAGAGCTTGGTCTGCAGGGTGGTGCTGTTGGGAGGTGCTGACCTTTAGGAGGTGAGCCTGGGGAGGTCCTCTGTCACAGAGGATGATGTGACCCCCTGCCTCAGTAAGAGCCTGTACTACACCCTTTGGGATTTCAGCCTCCCCAACTGAGAACTAAGTAAACGTTGATTCTTGTGTTGTTATCTGCATTGGGTATTTCATTGTTGTACTGTTAAAACTGATTAATACAACATCATTCTCCTCCTGTTGGCATAATATGAGAGCATTTAGTATCTATACTCTAAATATGCCTTCATTATTCACCTCAATGTGAAGAAATTCAGTCATGATACTGCAACACTTTCTATCAATAATAAATGTCATGGGGAAAATTAAAGGAAAGGACAAGCAGAAAACAATGTGAGATCAATGGAGGCTGTTTGTCTGTCAAGTCCCCAGCTCATGGTGCAGGGCTTGCAATTCCGGATCAATGCCTTGCCTCAGAATCTTATGCTAATGAAGGGCAATCGTTCAACAGGTCGTCAGCTTCACCCCTCGCCCTCCTCATGGCGTGGTGAATAATGACAGTCTCCGGATTATTTGAACCCAGTGGTTCTGGTGATGGATATTTTGAGTCTACTCTGAGGAAAACGAGAATTTTAATAACAAAGTCTTTTTTTGGGTGGGGGGAGGATACTGGAAGGCTAAACTATACATCTAGAAATAAAGTATAGTTTAAGGATCAAGTTGGATAAAATTATTGTCCAAGAAAAGTATACCTCTGCTGTAAGATTCTTGTCTTCCCTCAGGGAGGTCCGGAAGCTTCCTGAGACACCTCTCAGGTGCCCACTGTGGCTGAGGGGCAGGGGCAGTCAACGCAAGTGACCTGGGCACTGCCTCTGCTCTTCCCCACCCCACCATCTGGAAGTACCAGCCATCAGCCAGAAGCAAGGACTGTCCTTGGCCTGTCTGAACAGGAGCTGGACACTCTCTCTCTCTTTAAAGATGGATTTGGGAAAACTCACCTTCCACCCTAACTCTGGTTGACTCTTCTGAATCTGCCTCAGAAATCATTGTCATTTTATCTGAGATGTGGCAGGGACTTGTGGAAGCTTACGCTCCTTAGGCTCATGTTAAGGGTGAGGATTTTCGTGTGCTCTCCCAGGAAAGAGTGTTTTCCATGTGTACGTACGCATACATATGGAAAAGGCACTGAAAGCCTTTTAGATTCTATTCCACTCTGAGTATCAGTTCCCCACAGGAGTGAGGGTCTGCCTACCCACAGGTGAGGGTCTACGTGGGTGTGGGTGCAGGACTAGGTATGGAGGTTCACTCTCACTGAGAAAATGCACCTCTTGAGATTCTGGGTAACGATCCGTCTCCCTCCTCTGCCGTTTCCTACATGGTGGCTCTGTGAAGGTTCACAGCCCCAGGAGAGACGCCTGGCTCCTCTGGCCCCACGTCTGGGGCGTGGTGTGCCCCTCTCACTTGGCCAGTGCTGCTCATAGTAGGCCTCCCTGAGGACGCCCCGAGACTCTCCACGTGAACAAACTGCCCTCTAATTTGTACCGTTCACCTGAGGCTTCCCAGTCACCATCCTGAAGGCCACTTCAGGGTGATCACCTGTAGGTGTCGCCCCGAGGCCATGTGTCCCAGCAGAGGACCGCTCTGCGTCTGTGTCTGGTGTTTCCCTCGTCAACTGTGCCCTGGTTCTCAGGGCAGAGCACGGGCACTATCAAAGTGCTGTGATGACCATTAACTTGCCAAGGGCATGGCCAAGCCTCTCCTACCGTGTCCTGGGCCCACTGTCTAGTGTTTCTGATCGTACACTATTTGGGGGATGGAAATATTTGGCAACATGATGTTTTATACAAATTTAGAAATTAAAGGTCAAAAGCACATTTAGGACTGAGAACCCCTAATCCAATGACATCATTGGGACTTACATATCCCCTTCCCATTTTAAAATCTTCCCTATTTTAAGCCAGTTTTAAGTACACGTTTGATATTCACTCTCTGTAAAAGTCATTCACTGCACTCACAAGACAACCTGTCCACAGGGCGCAGACCCAGCCACTGTCCCGGCAGCACTCGCAGACATTCGAATGACAGACCTTCACATCACATAGGTACCACAGTCCTGAGTCAGCCGATGCTCTTGGGAGGCCACCAGTATCCCCAAGGCCACCCCAGTAAGAGTGTTCTCCTGAAGTGGCAACCATGGCAGAGCTCCCTCAAGTCCCCTGCAGCTGACGCCGCCCTCAGGTGGCTCCTCCTCTCACTCCAGGCTCTGGCACACGTGTGTAAAGTGCTCTTCAGAACAAGAACACACTCCAGCACACAAGAGCCACCCTTACCCTTCACCCGCGTCAGAGGGAAGATGTTCTGTAGGCTCCATCGGAGAACAGTGAGACCAGAGGGGTTTTAAATAACATATGAAAGAATGAGGTACCTGTTATATTGGTGTAGAACTAAATTAAGTATTTTAAAAGTTCTACTACCCCCAGAATAGCTAAACCCATCCTTAGCGAGAAGAGTGAAGCAGGAGGCATCACAATACCAGAATGTAAACTGTACTACAAAGCTATAACAACAAAAATGGCATGGTATTGGTACCAAAATAGACATGTAGACCAATGGTACAGAATAGAGGACACAGAGACAATCCAACATAAATACAGTTATCTCATACTAGACAAAGGCACCCAAAACATACATTGGAGAAAACATAGGCTCTTCAACAAACGGTGCTGGGGAAACTGGAAATCCATATGCCACAAAATAAAATTAAACCCCTATCTCTCACCATGTACAAAACTCAACTCAAAATGGATCAAGGACCTAGGAACTAGACCAGAGACCCTGCATCTAATAGAAGAAAAAGTAGGCACAAATCTGCATCATATTGGATTAGGCCTCAACTTCCTTAACAAGACTCCTAAAGTGCAAGAAATAAAATCAAAAATCAATAAATGGGATGGATTCAAACTTAAAAGGCTTCTTCTTAGCAAAAGAAACAATCAGTGAGGTGAAGAGAGAGTCTACAGAATGGGTGCAAATTATTACCAAACATACATCAGATAGAGCACTAGTATCCAGGAAAAAAAAAAAAAAAAAAAAAAATATATATATATATATATATATATATATATATATATATATATATATATATATATATCTCAAAAAACTTAATACCAAAAAACAAATAACCCAAACAATAAATGGGCAAAGGAACTGAACAACTAAACAGATACTTCTCAGAAGAAGATATACAATTGATCAACAAATATATTAAAAATGTTCAACATCTCTAGCAATTAGAGAAATGCAAATCAAAACTACTCTAAGATTTCATCTCACTCCAGTCAGAATGGCAGTTATCAAGAATACAGACAACAATAAGTGTTGGTGAGGATGTGAGGAAAAGGTACACTCATACATTGCTAGTGGTACTGCAAATTGGTGTAGCCAATATGGAAAGCAGTATGGAGACTCCTTAGAAAACTTGGAATGAAACCACCATTTGACCCAGCTATCCCACTCCTCAGTCTATACCCAAAGGTCTTAAAAACAGCATACTACAGGGACACAGCCACATCAAGTTTATAGCAACCCAATTCATAATAGCTAAACTGTGTTACCAACCTAGATGCCCCTCAGTAGATGAATGGATAAAGAAACTGTGGCATATATACACAATTGAAAGTCACTCTGCATTAAAAGAGAATAAAATTATGGCATTTTCAGGTAAATGGGTGGAGTTGGAGAATGTTATGCTAAATGAAGTAAGCCAATCCCAAGAAACCAAAGACTGAACTTTTCTCTGATAAGTGGATGCTGATCCATTATGGGGGGCATATGATGAATGAAGGAATTTTGGAAAGGGCAAAGGGGAGGCAAGAGAGGGGCTTGGAAATGTGGTTAGGAAAGATGGTGGAATGAGACAGACAACATTACCTTAGGTACTTGTAGAACTGCAAGAATGGCATGACTGAACTTCATGTACAACCAGAGAAGTGAAAAATTGTGCTGCGTTTGCGTACAATGAGTCAAAGAGCTTTTTGCTGTCCTGTATAACTGATTAGAACTAATAAGTGAATAAAATTTTAAAAAGGTATACCATTTTTCACATCGGATGGCCACCAAAATTGTTCTTCTTCCCCCACCACCCTCCTCTTTGTTTAGCAACATCAATTTTCTAATTAACAGATGTCGTTGCTCATTTTCACCTTACGTGGCATGAGGTTGTAAAGTATATATGCATCCTGGGATCTAGCTGATTAGCAGGTGTATTTCCTCAGAGTTATGAAAGGTCTCCTGCCAATAGTTACATAAGAGTGGACTCAGCTGTTCACTCCTAAAACACCTTCTCCCTCCTGCCCCATCACCCTGGGCCCACTGGTGCCTCATCCTCAAAGACAACAAGAGTTGATGGTCTTGCACTGGCTGAAGGGTAATCAGCTATTTCTCATTCTGCTGTTAGCCTGGCGATTAGCAATGCAAGAGGAAGGGCCTGGTGGTGAACTTGCACACAGTGTGACCTGCAGACCGCATGCTTCCTCCTGCAGGGCCTCCTCCCCAGGAGCTCCTCAGCACACCCACCCAGAGCCCGCACACTGGGGTCAGCAATGGTTGGTGTTAGAGGGTTTGTAGGAATTCACGAGGTCACCTTAAACTCCTTGTTCCACACCTCTGAGGCTTCCTCTTTCTATGTTGAAAATGAAGGCAATGACCATGACAACAGGGTTCTTGTAATAATCAAACACAATATTGGGTCTATAATATTCAGTACACGAACTTGATTTATTTGCATAGTTTCCTTTGGTTTGGAAATAAAGTAGCTCAGCAAGCTAATTTCAACTTTGAAAACATTGATTGTTTCAGAAAATTTTGGAATAGAATTCACTTTTGTCCTCTGCCACATCTCCACACATTTAAAATCTCCATCGCGGTAGGAAGAAAAGTGATGAATGAGACATAGTTTTGTCCTCATTATTCTGACGATTCGATCAAGCCAGGACACACAGGGCGAAATCTCCAGGCACCTTCCACACTGAATAGGGATTTGGCAATCTCTGCTAAGCAGAAATGTATGATCAACCTGCCGTCTGCTTTATGTAAGTTCTACTTGTAGCTCTGTGGCCAGGATTAAGTAGTGCAAACACAGCTTTACATTATTTTTGTCAGAAAATTTCGTCCAAATATCTAAATGATCTTCATGCAGAATGAGTTTTCCTCATAAGAATTTGAACTGAGTCCATGCTACTTGTATGATACTGAAATCTCCCTGTCTGAGTTTTCAACAGAAGAGCAAACACAGTACACACACACAACTTCCATAAATAAAATATTATCCAAAAATTACTCAAAGAACTTCTTGACATAATATTCAGGGTATTTCCATTTTTACAAGTTAGGGCTCAAGGTCAAGGGCGAGGAGCAATCTTCCCAAGTGTCTCCAAGCAGCAAAGGACATAACAGGGCTATCAACCCAGCCCTTCCCTCGGCAGACCCCATCTCTCTCTCTGCATAGCGAAGTGTCCACATTGCACAAACAGATCAAGTCAACGTTTATACAGTGAAGGAAAGAGTGACAAGCCTCCAGTACTTCAGGTTATTTTCAAGTGCGTTTAAATATCTGATGTAAAGCCGAGATGTAAGATCAGGAGGCTGAAGCTGAACGGGACAGAAGAGCTGGCACGAGGACCGAGAACTGTCCCCAGGAAGGACGTCCCCAGCAGGGTTGCACCAGAGAACAAAACACGCTCATCACCAGTTTGAGCATTTTTCTCAGTGGGGCCCACAGTTCGCCTGGGGGTAGGGCTCGGATAATTCACAACGAAGGTTGATTTCCAGACATGGCAGGTGGCACTCAAGTTGCTCATATGATCTCTCTTCAAATTTGGATATTTCCTTGGTAGTTGAGTGATACTTGGCGTTGTGTACGACTCATCTAGAACATTCCTTCAGTAGAAACGACCCCCGATGGTGTCTTTAATATGCATGTTCCTTCTCACAGTTCCTAAGTATGGAAGGGCATCTTCCTATCCCCACCTTCACATCTTTTGCTTCCCTGTGCAGGCCATGCGCTCACGGCCAGAGGTTCATAATCTGCAGTCCTCCTACAGTTGCAGCAATCTATTTTTTGCAGATTATACTTAATGAGTACAAAATAGAAGTGCATACACTGAGCTAAGGGATAAACAAGCAAACAAATGCACATTTCAGAAGTGGACTTGTGCTTGTGAATTTTATTTAAAGTTGTTTTACGACATCAATACTGATATTCATGAGACCCGGCATATCATAAATCCAAGGGACAGCCAAGCCTATCAAGTTTGAAATATTCAAATTACAGGGTAAGAAAAGAGGCTGCCATCGCATTTATTTTTTCTTGTGGAAAAAATGAATAAATGGGTGTATCAGATGTAAACATGAATTTGTTTATGGTCCTGCCTAAAGGAAGCAATAAAACACTATCGTTTGGCGGAACGTCCTATCCTCTGACACTGTCATGAGCTCTTTATCTTCCGCTATTTTCTCTATTTGTAGATATGCACATTTGTCTAGGTGATGCTCCCAACTTGGTGTCAGCACCCACAGCTCCTAGAAACTTTTGGAATCTCAACACTGGACAAAATTTTTTGATGTGGGTATGTGAACTTCAGTCATCTTCTTTGTTTTTAATGCCCACTTTGGGTTAAAAAGTCGTACAGACTCAGAGGGAAACCGACTCAAACCATAGACAAAATACAGAACCAGACAAAGTATGTAGCCCATTAAGTCTTAAATCTTCTTGCAAAATATATACATATCCATGTACACACGTGTACATATACACACATATGTGTACATACACACACACACACATGTATATGGTAGCATTTTTCTGATTTGGGTTGTTCTGCGTGTGTCTGTTTTTTCATGATTAGCCCAGGATGGCCTAGACAGGAGGCCATGGGCTGTATTTGAACTTCCTTTTCCTTTCTGATACTTCTGTGGACTCCTTTGTGTGAACACAGCTACTCCTGGCCCATGTTTTTGGAGGCCTACCTCCTGTTCCTGACTGGACATGTGTGTACTTGCATTTTCATAGTCTTGTCAATAGATTTCAAGATGTTTCTTAAAAGTATTGCATATCATGTGCAAAGATACCTTCATTTGGGTGAACTTTTAAACCATTCACATGTATTTCGGTCTAAAACCCAAAGAGAGCACTCTATATAGAACACGCCATTTTCCCCACCAGACCCAGGGACACAGATATCCTGCACATCAAGAGTATTCTTCAGTGTGGCTTTCAGTGAAGGGCAAAGCAGGGCCACATTATTGTTTAATGGCATTGTTTAGTTTAATCCTGACACAGGGTCTTGCCTGAGAGCCCCGGCCGCTTGTCAGTGACGTGTGGAGTGAAAGTTAGGTGCAGGTTCCAACCCTGAGCTCCCGGAGTCCCTGTCCTGCTTCTCAGCAACTCTGTGCTTTGTTCAGAGAGCAGCTGATTTGGAAGCGGATACAGATGGTGTGCTGGTCTAGGCTGCAGGAGAGCCTCGTGCCCTGGAGCAGAGAGGACAAGGACCACCATCCCTGTCTCGGTGAACCAGGTCCACAGGGATGCGATGGGAGCCACAGTAGTGGGGTGGGGACACCAGCAGGGTCAAGGGAGACATGGCCAGAAGACAAGATCAACAACACCAGCCACATCCAGCGTCCATTTGCTCAAGCTGAGACCCTGGACTCCACCAGAACTCCTGTCTAGTCTCTCTCCCCAGGGATCCCGGAACGACTAATTCAGTACATCCCAGGATCTGACCACGACTCCCCAAAGGTCCCAACCTCATCCAGGGCACTGCAGGCTTCACTGGAATGAAAACTGTCCCCTAGCCGTTCCCACCCACCCAGCAATCCCGACAAATACAGATACTAGAAACCCCAGCCATTCCCTTAAGACACTAGAGGCAAAAGCAGAATCTCCCCTGGGTGTATGATGCTCCCCCAGCCATTTGTTCAAGGCTTGATCACCAGCCTAAGACACCCGAGGGGGGTGGCAGAACTTTAGGAGGGCAATGGAGGAAGGAAGGGAGGCCGTGGAGGCGTGTCCTGAAGGGATACTGGGCCCTGGCCTCCCTCCCTCACTCTCCATTTTCTGGCGGCCATTAAGTGAGCAGCTGTGCTCCACCATGTGTTCCCTGCCATGGAGCCCCACCTCACCATACGTCCAAAGCAAAGGGACCCGGTGGCCCTGGACTGAAACCTCCAAAACTGTAAGCCAAAATAACCTTTCCTCCTTATAAGTTTTTTTTATCTCAGGTATTTTGTTATGGCAAGTGAAAGCTGATTTTCACGCTCTCTGAGCTCTACTATCAGAATTCTCTTCTCAGTGGGCTCTGCTGTGCCTCCCCAGCCTGGGCTTGTCCCCACTGAAGGGCAATCCACCTGCCATCTGCATGGCTGGGGTGCTTTTCTCCAGCAGGCCACCAGCCCCCCACTCTTCTGCTTCCCTGGGTCCCAGCTTGGACAACTCCCCAGACCACCCCACTATGCATGTCTGCCTCATTTTCCTTCACGGTCGTCACCACTATCTGAATGGGGTCGCGGGGTCATTTACTGACCACGTGCTTGTTTAGTCATTTGCTGTCTCCTCTGACAGAAGAGCAGGCCCTTCACCTGTTTGTCACTGACGTGTCCCCAGTGATCGGAGCTGCTGCACAGTGGGAGCTGTGACTCGAGCAGATCATGACACACAGGCTCACACACACCAGGACTGAGGTCTGGGCTCTTAGAGGTGGACACACTGTTAACTTACTAGTTGACTAGGCACAGCTCTGCTGCGGTTGTGAGTGGCTGGATCTACGTCCACGGCCGAGTTTGCCGGTTCCTCTCACCAGCCTATGTCCTATCTAGTTTAGGATGCCCCGCCAGGATTGGCAAGGATAAGAACACAATTACATTTATCACCTGTCTCTCCAGAGACTGGTTCCTGCCAAATCCAGAAACACTAATATCTCCCACCCCAGGTGTCACTTTTTAGGTCATTAATATTGTGAATGATCTCAGCTAAATTTTAGCTTTAAATGCACGAAGGTTACCGGGCTCTTGAATGTCTGGACATACACAATCTCAATTTAGAGAACATTTACATTTCCCTGGCTGGTTACCATCCTACACATAGGCTGTATCTTTAACTTAATCATGATAAAAAAAAATTGCCCAGAATTTCCTAGACTCTGTGCCTGTTTCATTTGTGTGTTCTGCCCTCTAACACAGTGGTGGCATTGTACAGAATCTCAAACCCACGGATGCTCAGGGAGCTTCAAGTTAAAAATGAAAAAAACAAAAATCAATGTGCTTATTATCAGTGAAGACATGTGAAAAGGTTAGTCTGTCCTTTGATATTCTTGACTTAATTGGCCTGTAGAAATTGGCCTTGGTATTTTGTAATAATATAAAAATCTTTATTTCCTATTAGTCTGATGTGATGGATTTTATTAGTTTGTTACCTTCATTTGTGTCTTGCATGTCATAAAGTTATTTGGGGCAGACCTAAAAGCAGATAAGTCACTCTCCTTAGAGAACTGAACACTTCTGTGGCAAAATTTACTTCTGGTCAGGCACATGGTTTTTCACAGAGACACACCTTGACAGTGGCTTGCAAAGTTGAGCTAGCCAACTGTAGCAGCTGTCAGAGAACCACAGTGATTTCACAAGAGAAAGCCAGGGATCATCTCTTGGCACACTATAAACTACCTTCATCATGAATTCATGAGAAACATGTCTCCCTGGGAGAAAGGCATTGCGTGCATATTTCTGTGTAGGACTGTGTAAAATAAAACTGAGAATGAATTATTGAGACTTCCCCGGTACCTTCTCACCACGCACCCAATCTGCAGCTCCTGTCTATCCTACAAGGCACAGTGGGGCTCAGAAGCCTCCTTGTAAATATTTGAGCTTGTTAAAGAGTTCTAAACTCTGATGCATTTTGGGGTATTTTTCAAAAGTCCTAACTTTATGGATTCTTCACAGGCATGTGTGTTTTACAAATGTTCTTTGGACGTACAATAAATCCGGGCACAATATGTATCAGTTATTCAGATTTGAAGTAAAAAATTAACACCTACAGCTAATTAGAGAGATTAACATAGGTATCAATAAATAAAATGCATATCCCAGAATGGCCGTGCTGCACATTAAGTGTGGCTCCACTGATCTGAGTGATTTGCATTTGGGATTTTTTGGTGTTCCAGCCCAGCTCCATGGCTTCTAGATGGATCGGTGAAGTCAACAGAGAGAATTCTGCTATAATTAAAATTGTAAACTTTGAATTTGTTCCCTTCATTTCATTTTCAGAAGCCTTTTAAAAATAACTTGTCTCTTGTTAAAAGAGTGACTTTTACATAAAATTGTTTTAAAAAGTAACATTTGGTATCAAGTAACTACCCACTTGACATATTTCTAGAAGAAAAAAAAAAAAAAACACCGAGTGTCTGATTTCAGACAAGAAGATCTGCAGCCTCGGTCCTTCTGTAGCTAAAGGTGCAATGGCTTCCAAACTCGGCAGTTTGTCTTGAACAGAAATAATCTACTCCTCACGAAGGCCTAGTTCAATTAGAATGAAATATAAATGAAAGGGTTCAGCTAAAAGCCGACTGAAAATAAAGCTCTCAGCTGGTCACTTGTGCCTTGCCTGGAAGCCCGTGAGCCCAGCATTTGGCCACACAGAACCGGTGGTCCTGCAAGGTGACTTGCCACTGCGGATTTGGGCAGTTCAAGGCCACAGTGTGACTCTGACCTGTGAGTGCCAGGGGCGCTCAGTGGCCTAACACTGACTGGACAGGGTTGGCCCTGGTCCTCACTCTGACCCAAGATCTCAGCTCCTTAATGCTGATTTTTAAATTCTCAAGGGCTTTCATCCTCCTTTCTGCTCAATAGATCAAATATCCAACCACCGGTCCTTCTGTCCCTGCAAAGGCAGCATCAGTATCAAGTGCCCAGTGAAGGGCAGTGCTGCAGGGGCTACATTGGAATCTAACTGAGAGATGGCGCTGAAGGCAGAATTTTAAAAAACACCTTCTATAAATATTTTCATTTGCTGATGAGTGAAAAGGTCGTCTTTCCTTTTACTTTCCACTCTGAGGCATCCGTTAATTAATAGTGCTTTCGCTGGCAGCTCGGAGGACTTCCTCGGCCTAAGTCCTTGCCTGGGCTGGCCTCCAGCCAGGGCTGGCCTCCCCTTCCTTCCTCCTGCCCCACTCCCCACTTCCTCCCTCCTTGCTCTGAGATCCTTCCCACTAGGCTGTAGCGATGGCTCTAGTAAATTTTAGAAAAGCCACAGCAACATTCTCTCAGAAGAACACAATCTGTCCAGCTGCACAAGTGGGTATTAATACGCCGCTTAAATATAGCCTCCCCTTACGGTAGATGGTGCGTGCGGCTGCCTCCTCACCGGCTGTTCCTGTGGGGAAAGAGTCATATTTTGGGTCTTTGTGTCAAGATAACGAAAATGAGTTTCAAAACCAACGAGGACAGAACTGGGAGTGCAGAAGGTGAGTAAATGCCAGCTGTGGCTCTGCGACTTCACGACGGAAAGTTGCGGTTGGTACACGCGGCCCGCAGGGTGGGCGGGGAGCGGTGCCCGGTGCGCACTGACCCCCGTGGGCCTCCGCTCGGCATTCACCAGTACCGCGGCAGGACCTGGGCAGTGGGCGGGGCAGGGGACGCGGCGGCGACAAGGGTGCTGACAGCTGTCCTCGGCGCCCCTCCACTCCGCCCGCTGCCAGGCGAGGCCCTCATGCTTGTCCTCAAAGAGAACCTGGCTGTGACCCTTCACAAGGACAGAGCTGGACGCAGTAACCTTCATTCCAGGACAGGTCCCACTGGTTCAGTTTTTAAACTTCTTAATGACCAGAGTGGTCTTGGTCCACACAGCCACTCAGCGGCAGAAGTGCTTTATGTTTATTGGGTTATCTGTTATTTTTTAAAATAAATGAGAATATGGACCAGGGAGGAACACGCTTAGGTGTGAGGGCCAGGAGACCCCACACTGGGCTGGAGGCAGCAGCAGTCCAGAATCTTCTGTGAGAAGCCAGCACAGGTCCAAGGGAGAGGACCGTGTGAGGAGCAGAGAGGCTGCCCCAGCCCCCAGGAAACCAGGCCTTGCCCAAATACCCCCAGCAGATGAGAAAGAGTGTCCCCAAGCCACCTGCTAACTCGACCACCTAGTGCTCACATCACATGAACCTTAATTTGCTGCTGTCCCCTGGGTTGGAAGTCATTTGTCTCAGGGAGAAGATACTCCTGTATGGTGCAGCAAGTGAAAGCAACATTTCAGGGTGCTCCAGCCTTCCAGGGTGCTCCAGCTCTCTGGGGTGCTCCATGCTTTTGACCTGGTCTTGAGAATCTCCACCTATGTTCACATTAAGGCTTCACTAAGTAAGAGCAACCAAAAAAGAGCTGCCAGAGAGAGCCTGGCAGGCCCTGAAGCCATGTGAATACTGGACAAGACAGAACTCGCAGATCAGAGGGGCATCGCTCCATCGTTCATCTACCCAGTTCCTACCTCTCAGGTGTATGCAATCCAGTTGACCTGTACATCATCTATCTGAGGTCTGTCTACCTGTCCTCTATCTATATACCATCTAGCAATCATCTACCATATGCCATCTACCCATCTGCCTATCCCTATTTGTCATCTATCTATAATCCATCCATTCCTCTGCCTGCAGCAGTCATTTATCTATATCTATCTAATCTCTTCTTCAATCATCTGTCATCTATCTAGCTACGTATTTTGTCCATTTGTCTGTATCAATCATCTATCTGTAATTATTCATCCATTATTTATCATCTATATCTATCCATTTGTCTTTATCAATCATCTATAATATCAATTATCTGTCATCTATCTACCTATGTATACCCTCCATCCATCCACCCACCCACCCATCTCTAGCATCTGTATGTGTATGCATGTTTCTAACCTACCAGCTGTCTGTCTGTCCCTAGCATTTGCCTATCTTCTTCTATCCCCACTGCCCATCTATGTACAACCTAAGGACTCTGTACACGTGCCCACAGATGCCCTGTTCGGACCCCAAGTCTCAATCTGCCTGTGGCCAGTATCCAGCCTTCGTGAGGTAAGGCTGCCCCATCCTCACTGCCTGCATCAGTCACACAAAAGGGTTCATAATCTCTAAATACTCCATGTTCCTTCTCACCTCTGCCTTCTGTGATTCATGGATGTTGATTGCTTCCCACCCCAACTTTCCTTCTTTGTTCTCCTCAAGCCATAATTGTTCTCCATGACTGAGCTCAGGCAGAATGTCCATTAGGAAATTTCCCAGTTCACAGGATGCAGGCACACTACTGTTTGCACCCTGACCCCATACACACGATTCTAAAGCCCTATTATTCTGTGTTGTAATTCTTGGCTCAGTTAGATTGCTTGAATGAGACTGTAAACTACTATGAATAAGAAATTGGCTTTTAATTCTAAATCCACAAAGCTAAACAATATCACTTTAAGACTAGTACTCAAATGTTTGTTAAATCAAAGAAGAAATATCAGTTTTTCCTTAATTGCAGTCCTTTAAACAATAAAGCTATAAGCTTTTCATTTGCTCTGATTTTCAAATATGGGGATTCAGTCTTTCTGGAATGCATCACCTTTAAAATTAAAGAAATAAGTTATATAGATTTTCATATCTTGGTGAAATAAAAGGCAATTTGATAAGAGAAAACACCACCTAAGAAGTTCTCATGTGATGAGGAATCAAGAAGAATGAAGTGACAACAGGCTGTCACTGCAGTGAGTGTGCCCTTACTGTTTACCAGCAGTGGACTCCAATGCCACCAAGTGGGAGGAGTGCCCCTGTGGTTTAGGTGCCCCTCCCACTCTCAGTAGGAAGCCCGTGGATGTCACGCTGCCTCTTAGAACAGTTAGTACTTAGGCTGCCTCTTCAGCTGCTTCACAGAAGAGTCAGCAAAACAGCCAGGAATAATAGGAACCCAAAGTACAATGCATTAGGGAGTGAAGGCTTCATCAAAGGAGCAGCAAAGGGAAATTGAAATAATCACAGGCAGGCAGGAGAGGTAATTACAGCTATAAAAATGGTTTCTGTCCTGTTGCACATAATCTTCCCTGCTCCATCCTGGTCCTGGAGAACTCTGCAATCTAGATGCCACAAGCTATTGTGTTTCCATATGACAAAGATCAGCTGCAATGTGTCCATAGACTTCACTTCAGATAACAGATATTATTTTATCTTTGCAACTTTAATTCCTAAGACTATACATGGGACTGTGAATAAATAAATCTGGGTAGGCAAATATTGAAAGAATAAGTCAGCCCATCTAAGGATTCTGGAGTTACCAGCAATGTAATTTTTTTTAAAAATGAAGACATGTTCAAATTGATGCAAATAGAAAAAAAAATAAAGAAGCATTCTCTGCCAAAGCACATTGTCGTTACAAGTCTCTTAACTTTTGTTCTCCTCCTCCAAGTATGCTTTTTGTTTTATAGATTATACATTTCAAATACATATTTGGACATGGGAATCTCAAGGATTTTAAGTAGAGCTATTTGGAACTGCTCATTCAGATATATATATATATATATATATATATATATATATATATATACACACACACACATACATACATACACACACACACATATCTTCATGTATATCTATCCTCTACTTATGTGTACATATTTATGTGTGTGTGTGTATATATATATATATATATATATATATATATATACAAGTGTATAACACACTAAATAAACCATACAAGCACAAGATGGATTTTAGTTCAAGAGTGGTTATTATATTTATTAAACATTACCTATGACTACTAAATCTTTCACTGTAATTTTTTAAACATCAATGCCAATAGAACTAGATAAATCAACAATATAATTCTTGTTTTAGTTGCTGCTAAAATCATACTAAAATAAATTACTTCTTTCTTAACATATTATTACTACTTAATAAAAATTACACAAAGTCACATAAATATTCAATATGAATTTTATTGCTTTCTGGGCTCGAATTTTATTATCTTCTCCTGTGCTTTATTAACAAAACATGATTTTTGAAAAAATACAAGAAAAATCCAGGTGTGAAAGTCCTATCTCCATTATACAGATTCAAGAAATCTAGAATTCACTTTCCTTTGTTTGGCAGTTTGGGATGGGGACAGCCAGCTGGGGGCTCACGGGGCGTCTTGCAGGCTGCGGCAGGCTGAGGAAGGCTTTCTCTATGCTGGGTGACACTGAGGGACACCTGATGTGTTGGAGGGAAAGAGACTTACAGAGCACAGAATGGTGGCACGGATGATGGCTTTGACCTTCCACACCAGGCCCTCATCCTGTCAGTGTGACAGAGGACAGAGAGGAAGGGTCCTCCAAGCACGCTGCGGCAGCCTCTGAAGGAAGTGTGACACAAGAGCCCATGAGTTATCTCATCCTTTTAAGAGAGAACAGCGGCTTCTTCGGGGCATGAGCCGTGTCTTGCTATCCGAGCCGAGGACAGTAAGGTGCATGTGCCATGCCAGGAACAAGATGCCCCTGTGTGTGCAAAACACACCTGCAACCTCAGAGGGCCAGAATGTGAATCTCAGAGAGCTTCCCCCAGAGCAGACGGAAGGTGGTAGCACTGCGGGCACTGCCTCCCTACTTTCCCTCTCTTCCAAAGGCCTGCTACTGACTTTTCTGAATTTTCTTCTTTAAATCATCCTCTTATGTTTTTAAAAGTAGTTCTATTGGCATTTGTGGTTCATTCTCCACAAATCTATCTTTGTAATAAAAGTACTCCAGAATATTAGTATAAAAAAAAGTTCAAATTTACCCCATTAGTGGCAACAAAGAACTTTAGGTAAATCATAAGAAAATACTATTTTCACACTATCCTCAAAGCATAACAAAGAAAGGGTCAAAGAAAGTCAAAAGCAGATGGAATAGTTTGTTTGGGGTTACTAGTGAAGCTCTGGAGAGATGGGTAGACTAGAAAACAGTTTTCAATGATTTAAAACTATTTTGCTGGTCTTTGAAGGAATAGAATTTCAGGGGAAGTATAAATGCAACGAGTTCACAAACTGGAAATTTTTATAACTCCAAAATGCTTCCTAGTGCAATTGACCTGGGATTACAACTTTTCATGAAATCGCTTTCACTTCCCATGAACATGTGATGGGTGCAAACTGAGTTTTCTTATGGTCCTACAGAAGAACGTATTCTAAGAATATTCTAAGAATGTTCAGACAGTTAACAGATTTGCCGATGCACGGTAACTTCCCAGGCCCTGTGCTGGAGAGGATGGAGAGGTACCTTCCCTAAAAAATAGGCTTCCAGTCTTGAGGAGAACGCATTTACACAAATATTCACACAATCCTATTCGTACAAACCCACACTGCAGGCAGAGCTTGAGCTTCTGGACGGGGGCTAATGAAGACGAGGAGGAAGAGGGCAAGACATGTGGTGGCATATCCGAGTGGAGGTCAGAGAAGAAGGGCGGCAAGTGGGTGGTGTGCATCCCAGCAGGAGAGTGGCTGGTATCCCATCGCTCTAACTGGTATCAGGTCACGTCCCACTGTGACTGATTTGCACTCTTCTGCCTGAGGGGTGATGCTGAGACCTTTTCCTATGTCTCTTGGCCATTTATATGTATTTTTTTTTTGGAGAAATATCCGTTCAGACTCTTTGCCTATTTTTCCCATTATTTGTTTTTCTTGAGTTTCTCATATATTTTGGATATTGACCCCTTATCAGATGTAGGGTTTGCAAATATTTTTTCTCATTCCATATGCCGTCTCTTCGCTCTGCGGATTGTTTCCTTTGCTGTGCAGAAGCTTTTCAGTTTGATGAAGTCCCATTTGTCTATTTTCACTTTGGGAGGAAAGGGAGCCCTTGCACACTGTTGGTGAGAAGCAAGTTGGAACGGCCATTATGGGAACAGTATGGTGGCTCCTCAGAGAAGTAAAAATAGAAGCACCATATGACGCAGCCATCCCGCTCCTGGGTGTGTCCAGAGGAAATGAAGTCGGAATGCTGCAGAGGTATCTGCCTTCCAACAGTCATGACAGCACGTTTCCCAATACCCAAGACAGGGAACCCACCCAGGGGTGTATTGATGAGCGAATGGTTAGGACTTGTGATAAAAACACATAATGGGATACGATTTGGCTTTAAAAAGAAGGATGTCCTGCATTTGTGATGGCATGGGTCAACCTGAATGAAATGATGTTAAGTGAAATAAGCCAGGCACAGAAAATCTCGCCTGGTCTCACTTCCATGTGGAATACACAGAGTCTGACCTGAAAGATGCAGAAAGTAGAGAGGGGATTCCCAGGCGCTGCAGTGAGGGAAGGGAGGAGGATGCTGGTCAAAGGAAACCAATTTACCCTTAGACAAGAGGAATGGTCTCAAGCTACTGTACAATATGGTGATTATACACGTACATGTGGGGCACTCGAGTATTAATCTTAAGTGTTCTGATCGCTGAATATAAATGGCAAGCTTGTGAAGATATTGATTAACTATTTTTTTTCAATTAAAATTAGTTTTACAAAAGAAGAGAACTTGAAAAGTTTTCATGGAAGGTGTGGTGGAAAGTTTGGGAAGACTAGACGGCTGCTGTGGGTACATCCTAGGGAGGGATGGGACCAGTGGCCAGCAGAGGCCAAGGCGGAGAGTAGGGAGAAGCTGCACAGCAGCAAGACCTCTTGTATCCATGGGGAAGGGTTTGGCTCCCGCTGCAACAGCGAAGCCAGGTCAAGGGACCTGTGAGCAAGGCCTAGACTGACCTATTCCATGTTAAGAGATGGTCTTGGCTGTCTTATTGAGAGGGAATTTGAGAAGGACAAGAGCAGAAGTCGCAGGCCAGAGGCCATTGAGTGAAGATATAAACTGTCTTCTAGTTCTGGTTTTTTTCTAATTTGCTTACATGCAATTTCATTTTTTAAATATACAAATTAAATGGAACTATACACGCACATCACAAGGGTTAGGATAACTCAGCTAGGTGACAATGTGCATATTCCATCCACTGACTGGTGAGCCTTGTGCCAGCCCCGGCAGGAGTTGTGGAGCACGTGCTACAGACTCCCTGCACCTGCCAATCGGACCCAGAATGGACAGCCCTATCAGTGGTCCTCCTGAAAGTTAGGGAGGCAGATTGCTGTTTGAATCAGGTTATTCCAGAGATAAATTCTCAGACCTTAAAAGCATTTATGTTTTTCAACACACAAAACAGACCAACATTCCTCAACATCCACCAACCACCCAAAAATATTCATGTTTTTTTTTTTTTTCACAAAATCTCTGGCAGTATAGGTGGTAGCATTTAAATAAATGCCCAAGTCAAATGGCAAGGAAATATTAAGTCACAACCCCTGCCCCATCCACCGGCTCCCAGCTGTGACTCAGGTCTTGGCTTAAGACATTCTCCTTTGGATATTCTAGTTGCCATCACTTTGTTCTCCAAGATGAGGGAGGAGCAGTTTGGCACTATTTCTTAGATCTAGCTGTGTTTAAAAGAGGCACCTTTTTATTCAAAAGTATAAACAACAGCCATCTATCCTGAGGGTGGAGAATTCTTTTCATTTGCGTTATTTTGGTTTTTGATAATCTTGAAGATAAACCATCTCTGGCATTATTATATTGAGATTCAGAGGTATCAATGGCCTCTGCTTTTAACTAATTGGTTTTACAACCTATTAAATCATCTTACCCAACATGTATTAAATAAAAACTAAAATGTTTACTCAGAAATATTGTTACATTCTTTAGTTATTTCAACAGATTCTTTATTGAAATGTACTTTGATTTCAGAAAGTATAGAGTTCAGAATAAATGTTTTACTTTCTGACTACCAAAATATGACATTCTAAATAAAAAATAATATTTCCTTGTGGTGGTCTGAGATAATTCTGACATTCTGTACCATGATGATCCCTTGCAAGCAATGTTTCCCAATGACTTTCCACAATTTCAAAATGAGTAGAATTAATCTTCAAAATTCAGTTGTCTACATATGTGAAGTCATTTTTATTTTTGCAGTCTTTGTCAAATTTCTCATTTCTAGTCTGTTAATGGAAACCACTGGAATTTGACAACTGTAAATTTGCAAAGAGGACAATCTGCAATCTATGCCCTTGAGTGAGTGAATATGTGTCTATGTGTATTTTGCATTGTTTTTTAAATGCCAAGTAAAGCAAGATTCAAACTCTCAAACTCTTCAAAATTACTGCGAGTAAATGAATTATATTATCCATTTAATTAATTTTTTGCTTTCTATTTTTATAAATAATATCCCAACGTCCTAAATATTGTGTTCCAATGAAGTTATAATAAATTGTTTCTGTTTTAAGTCACTTATTTTCACCCAACGCTGACACACACAAGGACAGACACACAACTCCCCACCACGAGGTGGAGTTTCCTGTTGTGAGTTTGCTGAGATAGCATCTCCCCTCCTCCACCTTAATGACCCTCTCCGGGTCAGCATAACCCCTGGCCAGTTCCCATGAGTCCTTGCCTGGTACCCACAGTGAGGATGGCCTGGTGCCCTCATGGTGCACAGCTCGCTACCCAGTACCTGGTGCACCACCATGCTCTAGCTCCATCCTGGTATACCTGCCCTGTCCTTCACACCCTGGTGGGACACACACGGTGTGCATATATTTTTGGTATTTGAACTTACATTTATCAAATCCATTGGTTTTAAAATGTTTTCCCCTGACTATTGGTGTGTGGGTTAGTGGTCTGCACCCATGTAAACTATGACTCCACTTGAAAGAGCAAGGTATGGAGAACTCATACCCAGGTACCTAGTGCTGCATTTCGTCAGCTAGACATAGAGTAATGCAATCTGAGGCACCATGTATCCCGACAGGTGATGTGAAAGATCAAAGAATCCACTGTCAACCTTCCCAACAGCCAGGGAGAACCCTGCGCGTAGACACAGCTGTAGAACTCCAACCATCCACACATATGACGTTGTGATCCCACGGGTGGAAGGATTCCAAGACAGTAGAAATCGTGTGTCCCCAGCCCTGGGTGAAAGCTCTCTAGAAAGCTCTGCACATGGAAATACTGACTGGCTGATGGGGGCATGCGTTCAGGACAGGGTGGCTTGAAAAGGAGGTTTCAAGAGAGCAGTGAGCTCTCAGGACCCAGGGAAGAGCTTGGCTTCCTGTGAGGAAGGTGGGGTCGAGAAATAATGGAACATGAAAGTAATGATTTAGAGAAAACGGAGATTTTGAAGGACTCCATAGTGTTCTGTGGTTTCTACCGTGTTATCCAGGTTCTCCACTCTAGAACTTTGCAGACTAAGTCTCAGATAGTTCCATATGTAATTGCTTAAAAAACTGAGGACATCCATCTTGAAATGATGGACAAGGACTCCTGCAAGCTGCTTTTCAAGAAAAGAATATAATAATAAAAAAAATTCCTTATGAAGCCAGAGTTGGCAACACCAGAACCAATGAAACCCCAGATACAACCAGGAACAGGGGGAGACACAAGAGTCTTAAAGGCATAGGGAACGGAGGTCAGGGAGGACAGGGAAGTAAACAGAACAAGAGTCAAAAAGGGTTAAAAATCTGGGGAAATTGGAAGTGAGTGGATGTTTGAAAGATGTGAGAAGTTCAGTGTGGAACCGTAGACAAATTCAAGTCCAAATTCTGTTGTTATGCATCTGAATTTCTAGGAAGACTCACGAAAGAGAAACGCAGAAGCCTGGATTCGGAAATCCTGGTAGAGGTGAGAGGAGCCAAGAGGGCGTGGAAAGAGGAGGGGGGCTAAGAGCCTGAGGATCCACAGAGCAAGGCAGCTTCGTCAGGGACTGTGGAAGGAAAATGAGGTTCAGCGAAACGCGCTTAGTACCCTCAGCAAATGGACTTCCCCTATCAATCTTATTAGATTTCTTGGCATCCTCATCTGATTAATCCAAACACCTCAGAGTTTGAGAAAACTTAAAGAATGTATCAGTCAGAATTAGAGGTGTTTATTCTGGGGTAAAGCCTACCTGAAAAGCCACCCTGAACACAGAGGACATGAGAAAAAAAATTAAGGCAAAGTGTATGTGAATATTTAAGACCAAAGTGCATGAAGAGATACTCAAGGTCACTAAGCATTAGGGAAATGCAGACCCAGGCCAGGAGGAGTCCTCAGCCCACACCAGAGGAGGCTATTAAAAAAAAAAAGTGTGGGCTGGGGATGTGGCTCAAGCGGTAGCGCGCTCGCCTGGCATGCGTGCGGCCCTGGTTCGATCCTTAGCACCGCATACAAAACAAAGATGTTGTGCCCGCCAATAACTAAAAAATAAATATAAAAAAAAAAAAAAAAAAAAAAGTGGGAAAACAAGAAATCCCTCTAAGGACATCAATTACACTTGTGGTCAAAGGGGTGAAATGACAATTCTTGGAATATAAATCAATTCGTACGGAAACTTTGTATGTTTTCTTCTTCACCTAGATGAGTAGCCATTCTGTCCCCCTCCAGCGAGAGGTAGCCACTACCTTGAATTCCAGTTTGCCATTTCTGGCTGGTAAGATATACTTGATTTATTTATTTATTTGTTTATTTATTTATTTATTTATTTTTTGCCTAAAGCTCGTGGTTCCCTTTTTCTTGCTTTGTGCCTTATAAAATTAGTACTGCGTCAGATTTGCTTTTTGCAATCTTTCTAAGATTCCCGCATTTCCAAGGAGCTATGCCTCATTTGTATCCACTGGTCTGAAAGAGCCATGGTGTAAACACATTGTGATATGTATGTCCGTTTTCCTGTAATGTTTACTTAGGTTATCCAGATTTTGTGTGTGTTTACATTTTGGAATCATTTGTTATGGCTAAGGAAGTCTATTGCTGTGGAATTCCCTCCACATGTCCTCTGGGGCTATGTGAGCAATTTTTTCTCTAGCACTGTGCATGACTATTGCTGGATATCACATGGATATTAAATTTTTAAAAGTCAATTGTTTTTCCAATGGTTGTGTCAATTTAGACTTCAATCAGCAGGGTATGAGATTTCTCACGAATCGACATATTTTTAACACTTGCTATTGCTGCAAGTCCGATTTGCTAATCAAGTGGGCACCCAACGGTATTTAAGGTTTTAATTTTCAATGTCTTGATCCCTAATGACATTGAATATTGCTATATTGAACTTAATTATTGATTATTTTTATTTTTATGATGCATAAATTGACAATGTTGCATATTTTTCAATTGATTTTTTTTTTTACTTTTCCTGCAATTCTTACTTATATATTCTGTACTAATCACTTGTCTATAACATATGATAGGAGTGTCTATTTCTGGTTTGTACTGATTTGTAATTACTTGTTATCTTTGATGACTAGAATTTCTTAATGCCAATTTATTACTTATATTTTTCTGCCATGCTCAGTGCCATCGACAATAGTGTTTAAAGAAATTCTTCTGTCAAGAACATTATCCTAAAATTTTAAAGTTCACTTTTCACAGTTGAATTTTTAATTGAGCTGGAATTGTTATTTATGAGTTTTTTAAAAATAGGATCATCATTCTTTCTAAACACTGAACACCAGTTGTTCTAATATCATTGATTGAAAGGTCCCTCATTATTTACCAACTTAAGCCACTTATCTATGGACCTGCCACATACCTCATTGGTTGGACTATCTACTCTTGTTATAATAATGTTTCCTACTAATTACTATAACTCCATAGTAGACCTTTAATCTAAATCTTCTCAATTTGCTGTTCTTCCTCATGATTGTCTTGGATATTGTTGAAAAATTACTCTTTCACAAAATTTTTTCTAATCAAATTTTCATATTGGTTTCATATTGAATAAAAACTCCTGTTATTATTTCATTTTAATGGCCCGGAATCTATAGATTTATTTGGGAGAGTTGAAGAATTTTTGATACTGAATATTCATATATAAGACTGTTGGTAATGTCTACTTAGGTTTTTTAATATCTTTCATTAGTGGTCTTTTGATTTCCTTCTATAATCTTTTAAAGACAGGTCTTGTAAACTTATTATAAAATTCATTCCTAGTAACTTTAGATTTCACTGCCACTTAAACAGTGTCTTTTAAAACTATATTTTAAAAATAGTTGCTGAAGTAGAGAATCACAAATACATAATTGTTGCAAGGTTGCTAAACTCTACTTTGATCATTTGTGTGCATAATATTTGGAATTTTTCTATGTCAGCACCTATATATTTGAGAATCATTATACTTTGGTTTCCTCCTTTATTATTCTGAGACTCTTCATGAGTTTTAAATCTCCTAATTGCCCTAGCATGAAGCTCCAGTATGAGAGTTTTAGAAAAGGTGGTAGAATTCTTTTCTTATTCTGAATTTAAAGAAAAAGTCATGCTTTTCCATTAAGAAGAATGTTTCTGGAGATTTTTGGTAGATATAATTTTAGGTGCACTTTATATAGAAAGACTGATACAATTTATCACTTTAGGGAAGGCTCCTTCTGCTCCTGGTTTGCTAAATATCTTTATTCTACAAGATTGTAAAACTATCACACACTCTCTTGCTTCTATTGGAATCGTCATAATGACTTTTCTTTGTGACTTTTGGCCTATAAATATGGTAAATGTAAGGACTTTATAATGTTAAAAATTTGTCTTATGTGGCATTGCATTGGGTTTGTAAATAAGCATTTTGGGATTTATCTCCTAGATTAGAGTGACCTGGAGTTTTTCCTATACCATCCATGGGCTTTGGTGTCAGAGTTAGCTTGTTTTCATGCATTGCTATTCCTCTGTTGGAATTCTGTGGGCATGTTTGTATAAAATTGTAATCACGGGGGGCACTTTCTGGGGAAGCCATTTGTGTTTAGTGTCCTCTATAGGAAACTATTCAACCACTTCCTCCGTTAGTCCGGGGTCTTCAGCCAGGAACCATCTTGCCTCCCTAAGGTCACATGACAATATCTGGAGCTGTCTTTCATTGCCACATGTCTCAGGTGGGACCCAGCCAGGGAGGTGTCCCCATGTCAGCAGTGACGGTCTGAGAGATCTTGTGTTCATTGACATTGGAGAATGTTAATTAACTCATGTTGGTAAGCTGCAGTTTTCTGGAACTTTGTCTATATTATCTAAATTTTTAAATATATTGGTATTAAGTTTCGTGGTATCCTCTAACTTTGTATTTCAGGCAATATTGAGCAAACCTGAAGGACAGATACATAAACAATTCACCTATCCATATGGCAACAGTTAGTGGAGATTGTTTTAATTCAATTCATTATGCCTATTGATTGGGATTAAAGTAAAATGCTTTGAAAAGTAGAGTAATGGCCAAAGGAAATACCTGGAGGCAGAAGTTCACAATTCTACAATATTGCAATGTTTTTTTCTGGGTCTGTTTGTAAAATGTTGGCTACTTTTAGGAAGGATTCATTATGGATATACTTTCTGTGAAAGTACTCTGAAAAGTATTTTATGTATTTTATGATTAGCTACATCAATTAAAATACAAAACCAACAGTTTATGCTGAAAAAATATTTTCAATATTGAATGATTACTTCTGATAAATAGGTGGATGGGTTTTCCAAGATGCATTTGCAGTTGTCTGCACAAAAGTAATGCATTTTAAAAAAATAAACAAAAAGATAATTAGCTCAAATAACAATATCACATAAAATAAGCTTTAAGAGTTTATCACTTTAGATGCATCAATTCAACTTTTACAAAGTAATACAGCTACATACTGGAATAAGAAATGGGTGATCCTTAACCTATTAAATAAACACTATTTATAAAAATGTGGTTGTTTTTAATAAAAGTCCTGATACTTTTCCTCAAATCATGTAATGATTTGAGGAAAAAATGAAGCCATTTTGTGTATTTATTTATTTATTTATTTTGTCTTTTTAAATGTCCAAGGACTTCAGGAGAAAAAATCCATGGATTGCCTTGGCAATACCACAAAAGTGGATGGGCATTCCTGTGCCCCTCTGTCAGGCATACAGCACTGGCACCGTGTACAGTGAGCATCTGGCTCACCTCACAGGATGCCTTCGGAGGCACCAGCTCCCCTGTTCCACCTTACCTGGTCTTCAAAAGGGGTACTTTTTCTGCAAAAGAGGTACGTATATTAAGCAACACTCCTGACAAACAACTAAACTTGAGGCTAACATTGAGGCATTGCTGGAGGATGGGTCTATAAACAGCTTAACCCCAAAATGGTTCTAAAAGATTAAATTAATAACCAAAAATGTAACTGATTTGGATAATTCTTAATGGACACAAGCCCCTTCACTCTCAAGTATAATTATTCAAAAATAATTATGTGACTGAAAGCACCTGTGGGGAAAATACTAACCTTCCTGACATCAGCCTCTTCTCCCAGCCTCTTCTCTCCCGGCTTCACACCATTCGTGGTCCTGTGTCTCTGGTTGACTGGGTGGGGGCTACCACCCTGCACACTGGTGCAGTCGTAATTGTGACCCTCCTCTTCCGTGGTTACTTTGTCCCTACACTATTCAGCATCTCATCGTAGGGTGTCTTGGCTTGATGGGGGCCCCATATTCCACAGTGGTCACAGTTTATCTAGATAGAATCATGTCTTTCTTAGGTCACTGTTGATAATGACTCAGGCTCTGTCAGAGATTGCTCAGAGTTCTCAGTCTTGGAAGTGCAGCCTTCTTAAGCCATATTTCTATCACTTGAGCTATTTCTGCTCTTAATTGCTAATTGTTCCAGCAGCCTAGTGCTGGAAGTGTGACTCTCCTTCAAAAATGTTTCTCTCTCTCTCTCTCACACACACACACACACACACACACACACACACAAAGCCTGTTGAGAAATGCCTGTAAATACCCGTGAATGACTCGTGGGGCAATGAAGTCTTTTACTTTTTTTTTTTTTTTTTTACTTTTACTTGAACATGAGCAATCCGTGGTCAAACATTACCTGGCAGATTCTTCTTATTTTATTGATATTTACAAATCTTTTCCATCCCTGTCCCTGGATCCTTTCTTAAAACCCCCAGTGTGAGATATATCAGAGCATTATTCTTCTCACAGTCTGTATTATAGTGATCAGTGGTTAATAAACTGTTTGAGAGAACTTGAGTATGCTGTGTGCTATAGAATACCAGTACTCTTTTTATTCACAGAATGAGAAAGAAAAGTTTTCTCTGCTTAGAGCTAAATTTGGCAGATCCCTGAGAGCCCAATTGTTTATTCGAATTGTTTATCTGGGAAGGTTTTAACTATGAATAGCATGTAGAAACATATACATGTAAACTATGCTTCCCACAATACTGTAGGCAAGTCAGCTGCTGCATGCAAATATGAACACATTGCAAACAGATACGAGTAGTCTTAATTTCATTAAATATCTTGCATAAAATACTGTCTTATGATTAGTAATATATACTCAGCCTATTTAGAAAAACATGATTTGATTAAAATGGAAATAAAAACATATTTATACTCTATTGCTTTAATTTGGATAATGTATTTTCTATAAGAGTGGATTACTATAGATAATACAATGGAGCATAAATTACCACACAGATCCATAGGGGAAGAAAGTGTCTATTTCTGAGCAAGTTAATGAGCAAGACATGAGAATGAATTGCTCCTCTCCTGACACGTGAGCATGGGATAACCCATGCATGGTTTCAAACATCTACCCTTTTCACATTCAATGATCATAAAATAGAAGAATTTATGTTAGCAAGTTGTAGTTGGTGGATTTTAATAACTTACATAGAAAATATAAGACAATATTTTAAAGAATGCCAAATGTTTTTTTTAAATTATTTAAATTATTTTTCTCCAATACTTTTAAATAAAATTTGAAATTTGAATTTTAAAATAGTCTGCAATATGGGCTTGTATTCAATTTACACATAGAAAACATGCTTACTATGAAGCTATTCCAGTAGAGGTTCAAGTATGAATTTTTAAATCCATCAGAAGGAAAGCAAGAAGAATTATTCAAATCCATTGTGATAAAGTCAAATGTTGAGAGATTCACAAATTTTCTTTAAAATTTCATGCAATTTAAACATATAGCGTGCATGCTAAGGAAGCTTCAAAACTTGAACATAGTAACCAATGTTTTTAATAACTGAGTATTTACAATTAAGCTTGTTTGGTTATGATCATAATGTAACAAGGAAATATTTTAGGAGTAAAATGTTTACTGAACTCTGAGTTGCTGCTACATACCACTAGGCATTACAGTAATTGATGCAAAAATAGAGGCTAGTTTTATGCCACATTCATTCAATCACATTTATAGTTGTCTTTCTACAAGTTAGTTACATTGATATATAAGCAGATGTTAAGGTTAAACAAATTATGCCCCTTGAATAATACCTGTTCCACCAGATTGAAAAAAAAATTGACTCAAATTGAATTGACTGGATTTGATTTTATAGAAAGATATTCTCAAGGCCAAAGACAGTCCTGTGGGGATTCTTATTTCCTAACGGTCTTTTAATGTTCTCCAGCCCTAGGATCTGAGCACATATTTCTAACTGGCCCAAGAGCTGCAGCGTTTGAGGAAGTGAATACTAGAAATAGAAACGGAACTTGCCGGGGTATCCATCACACCGAGCTCCGAGGCACCCTCACGGAAGTCCCTTTTCATAGATGAACAGCATCCTGACTGGGATGATGCTCCTCACACTCAGCAAGGCCTTATGGGAGCATACCTGAGGCCCCAGTATCATCCCCAGTGACAAGCGGCCCAACGTGAAATGTGCCTTATAAAGCTTTATCTCCATTTGTTTGTGACTGGGAACAAATCATTTTTACCTTCTCATTAAAATTTAATTAAAAAGTGGTAAAGCTTAGAAATACATAGAAGTTGTCAGAAGTAAATGTGAGACTTAAAAAATATATATTAATATTCTATTTTTTACATGATGCTAAACTTGCCTATATCTATACCCCGATTTGGATGGAGATCAATATCTGTCTGTCTGCTAGTCCACCTCACTCCGTGTCCATGACTTTCTGAAAGTGTGGTTTGTGAGCCACCTGCATCAGGAAGAATTATCTGGGATCCTGGTTAAAATCCTGCAGCCTGCCACATTGGGCTTAATAGGTCAGACTGCCTAAGAACAGAGGTAAAAGTTTCTGATGTAAGGGGGAAAAAAAGCCTGTTGCATCTAATGCACACTAAATTTAAACACCAGTAAAGCCAAGAAAAACAGGGCATTAATGAAAAGTATTTTACCCCTTCACATGTCAGCTAAAAGAATAAGCACTTTTCCTTTTCCCATTTCATAAGCATGTTCCATGTATTCCTACATGTGCCAGGTCAAACAGAAAACAATTAAGAACCTGCTACTTGGTATTAGAAGTAAAATAAACAGTGAACACATTGTCTGCTTCCTAACTTAAGGAGTCATAGTTTCAGGAATCTAAGCAATTATGAAATGGCATTGTAAATGTTACCACGGACAGGTTTTAAATAAAGGAGTTTTGTGGCTAAATCGGGTGATGTTTCCATTTGTGACTCTAGAATTACAGAGTTTTTCTTCTTGCTATCCCAGATTGATGCTGCTCCATATAGGTCAGCGCTCCATGCAGGTCACACCCTGGGGGTAGCTGACATCATTTGTTCACTTGAATGACAGCTGAAACCAGTCTGTGGCACGACAAAATCAGAAGGTAAGTAAGCCTTCAATTCATCCATAGTAGATTTTCTTTGTATAAAATAATATTTTCACTGATGACAGACATATCTATCTATCTTGAAGTTTCAAAAGCAGATGCACGGAAGAACAACATCTTACCTAGAGCATCCTAATCGGCATTGGTAGGAATCAGTGTCTGTGAGCACCTTTCATAAACCATAAGGCACTTCACAGACATTATGAGAAGAGGCAGAAAAACGAGAGGGCCAAGATGCCAGTAATAAATACTAGTACACAGAGTGGCCACATGGGCCTTTCAGGAGGAAATCCTCATTTTATTTTATTTTTCTTTATACACTAATCTCTACAGTAATTCAAGGAATCTCTATTTCCTAATATCCCATTGAAATGAGTAATGAAATGGTATTTCTTTTTGTTTTTGGCAATTTTGCCTTTAAAAATGCTCCACTTTCACTTTTCTGTCCCCCTCTCCATCCTTTTTCAGAAAACTGACTTGTGGTCTTTGGCCTCTGTTGCTCTGTCTCATGGATCCTAGGACAAGAAGCTCTGGTGGCCCAGGGGTATTGTTAGAAAGGGGACTCTCAGGGCCACCTAGTCACCCTGGGAGTGCTCAGTTGACTCCTCTCTGTTCATAACAGCAGATATTTTAACAAACGTTGCAAAATGTTTTCAAGTTGTTTGAGCAGCACAATAATCATTTAAAAAATAAAATACTAAGTTAGCATTGAATAAACCTAATTATAAAAACCAAGGTCGCAAATACTAAAATATTTCACATCTTGTTCATGTTAATGACTTTTCCTATTATTCATGTTATTTACACCAAAGTTTCCGACACCTGTGTGTCCGTTCGGCAGACCGACCACACAACTCTGTGCCGAGGACTTCTCTTCCAAACTCCACGTGCGTTGGCCACATGAGGATGGCTTGAAAAAGCCATCACGGGAGGATGTTCACCACTGAAACTGGCAAATACCAGAAGTCAGTCATTTCTCTTGAGGTAGTGGCTGGTCAACAAGTACCGGAGGGCCACAGGCCAAGATCCTGCGTCTGGAGAGCGTCCAGGCGGGAATGCCGAGGGCTGGAGCTTGAGGAGCCCTGGGCTGCCATCTGCTCTTGGTGCACAAGGGGCTCCGTCTATTACTGTTAGAACCCCCCTGGCTGAGCATAAAGAGTCCCTGGGTGTTGCTGGGGGACAGAGTGGTCTGGTTACCTGCCTGGGAAGGTGGCTACTCCCACCCAGGTAATGAATGGCGAGCTTCCTACTGTTGTGTTTTATTAAGTCACTTAGCATTTTTCCAACACTGTTTAATCTCAGATAAAATTATATTTTAAAATTTAAAAGACAGACCCTTATATCTCCCCATAATCAGACAAAACAAAATATGCATGCACAGATAATTAATTCAACCATAAATGTAGAATGAAATCCATATAAATGCATCATATTGATAAGATATGATATAAAATATGTATGCAGGAAGTTATAGCATAAGTATAGAAAATTATGTGAGTAAAAGTGAGACTCAAAAGTCCCAAGCCAGCTGGGTGCTGTAGCACATGCTTCTAATTCCAGCTGCTTAGGAGTTTGCGGTAGGAGGATTGTGAGTTCAAAGCCAGTCTCTGCAAAAGCGGGTGGTAAGCAACTCCATGAGACCCTGTCTCTAAATAAAATACAAAACCAGGGCTGGGGATGTGGTTCAGTGGTTGAGTGCCCCTGAGTCCAATCCACAGTATCCACCCCCCAAAAAAAAAAAATCCCAAGCTGGCATTGAAGGACCTACAGTATATGGATCCTAAAATTCCAGAAAAGTTTAAGTACACATTAAGAATAAAATATTCTAAGGCAAGAAAACTTGACAAGTGTGACAGTTTAGGCTGCTGGGTACCCCAGAAGTCCTTCTGCCACCTGCTACCGTGTTTCCTAGGCGTCAGGGGGAAATCTCTTCCAGTCTAGGAAATTTCCCTGGTGGAGGGTGGCCACCCCTTACATGGGGTCCCCATTTTTGCCCACACCATGTACATGTCACTCAAGGGTGAGAAGCAGCTCCGTGGGAGGTCCAGTCACACCCTGACTGTGTCTCAGCCAGAGTGCAATTCCACATGGAGAGGAAGTCCAGGGAGACTGTTCTCCAATGCAGAGAAGAAACGTTAATCTGCACTGCTGCCTAAGCTAGAAAGCAAATGGAAAATAGACCATAAAAATAAAACAATAAAGAGAATAGTAACAGCACATGCAATCTAGTCACTCTGTGGAAACGCTCCTTCCGACCTGGGCAGCGCAGCTCTGAGGCCCTGCAGCTGCAGCAAGGTCCTGCTCTCAGGTGGCCTGGCTCCCAGGCATGGCCCTCAGGGAGCCTGGGCTCAGGCTGCAGAGCTTGGTCCACAGGAGGCCGACTGCGCTGATGACTCTTTGGTGATAATAATGCAAACACATTAGCAGAAAAGGGTAGATTGGAGGGGGGTTAAAAGTGGACTTTTAAAAATCAACTGAATATAAATCCACCGTCGCAGTGGGCAGAGACCTGTGCCTTCAGTTACCAGGACTCTCTCAATAGTTCCCAGGAAGGAAAATCCGTTAGAGTGGAGATAACTATTTTTTGTCAACTTTTCTAAAGGGAGAAACTGTGATATCAGTGTATTTGTGGAAGATTAAAAATAATCTTGTAAAAGATCCTCAAATGGAAGAAAAAATGCACTGAAGAAATGGTTTCTGTTGATCTTTCCAGAGTCTAAATGAACAGAAATGGTAACAGTTGCTGCAGGTGGGTTCTGTCTCTACATCCCACTCCTGCGTCACGTACCTACCTGGGCTCACAGCACTGAACCAAAAACCCAGGATCGGACAGGAAAGGACAAGTGTGCGCTCCGGAGGCTGAGGGGCGGTGGAAAGTCTTCTCTGGTGCCTAGGAGCCAGCAGGGCCTGGAAGCACAGAAGTGGAACTTGACAAAGCTGCAGCCTATGAGAAGTGCTTTAGTCATTTACTTGAAGTGCTCCTTCTGCTTCTCTCTCCTTGGGAAGATGTTATTTTCTCCATAGCTGTGTGATGTCAACAGATGGTACGAGTCACGAAGTTGGGGAGGAAAACTCAGCGTTCATCTGATTTTATGGAGCCGTGGGTACTTGATAGCTCACAGTCTATAGCATGGGCCTCTGGCATCCCCTGAGGTCTGTCGTGAGATGGGGACCCTATTCCTAAAAACAGGGCTTCCTTCCATTGGCTGCATTGACACACCATCTCCAGGTTCTGTGCTCGGTAGTCTTCATGAATAGTTAACATATTCAATATGAGATTCGAAAATCAGGTTCAAAAAAAGTCCACATTTGACACTTTTGTTTCAATTTTTTAAGACATTTCTAATTTTCAAACTCAAATTAAAGTTGAACCTGATTGGCTTCTATGTTTTAAACTACAGTTGGTGAATTTGGTGACCAAAGGACATGTTTCCATTTTGAATCTGCACTAAAGTTTTGCAAAGCCTAAGAGTGCTGATGAGAAAATGCAGTAGGTATCGAAGATTCCAAGGCTCACAGAATCCAGCACACCATGGTTCAGCCAGAAATATTCCCATAGTTAATTTATAAACTCTTGAAATGAATAGAAATTCTGACAGCTTCTTAAGCAAGTCAGTGTTCTGAGTTCTGCTGCAATAATAACAAGCTATTCAAGTATGGAATCTATGTGAATCAGTCTTTCAGGTTTTCTGAGTTACCATGGAGTTTTTAAGAATAATAGACCTAATTAGATTTAGTGACTCAATAAATAAATGAAGCTTTTTTATAAGTCATCAGTAATTTTCCCCTGTTTTAAACTAGAACTGAGAAAAGCAGAGCTTTCATGTAGAAAATATATCCTATACTCTTGACAAGTATCTGAAAAACGCATGTCCTTTAGTCAAGAAAGTAGATAATTTATCGACTTCTCATTCATTCAACAAAGAGAAAAAGAATATTTTTAGAAAAAAAAAATATAGATAAAGAGCTGCCCTCTACTTCCTTAGGACTTGTAAACTTGTCAGAATTATAAAATTAAAAATTAGGAACTTGTGAAATCTTAAATCTGAATTGCATACTTTAGTTGAGATGATCAAGCTTTTTGATAACATTGACCCTTCCAATGGAAGATGGCTCATCTGGAGGAGAAGAGTTCTAGCTTTGCCTGGTTTAATGTAGATTTTTAAATGTTACAAGACAATTTGGAAAGAAATTACAGACCTTATTGGTTTCTAATGACAGCATTTTCAAATGTGTTCTGTTCAAAATTGGTACCACAAAATAATGGTTGTTATGTATTTTCAAAAAGTTTCAGAGGTCACACATTTTGGAAAAGCTAATGTAATAGGTTTTCCAAGGCAGGACTTCGCAGGACCCTGTTATACAACACATCTGGGATGCAAAGTTCTGACGTGGTCTTGTTTGTTTTATCACCAAGCATGTCCTCAATCTGACCAATTCTCAGCAGCTTCACTGACCACTCTGGCCGAGGCACCGTCACTGCTGACCTGCTGGACTTCCACAGGCTTCCCTGGTTCCGTGCTGTCTACCTTTGTTCAAAACCCTCCAGTGGTTTCAGTTCACTCAAGGCCAAGTCCTACCCACTAGCCCAGAGTCTTTCTGCAGGCAACCTGGATTTCTGTTGCTAGGATGCTCTTTTCCCAGAAAGCCACAGAGCTAAACCAGACCTTTCAACATCTGTCAAAACATCACTTTCTCAATGAGGGGAACTTCCTCACTGGAACTGCAGCCACTTTCCCTCGACCCCAGTCTACATTTTCCTTTTTTAAAAATAACACACTCCTTTTAAATGTCTTCACTCAAGTATCGGGTTCCTGGCTGGGGCTCCCTCTCAATGGAATTCCAGCTCAAGGACACAGTGGCCATCACAGCACCCGGGCACTGCCTAGCACCGGAACTGCAAAAGCATTGACTGAATAAAGATCACATTTTTAGGAAGAATAAGTGTTTAGTGTTTCTACAATTCATTAGGCCCTCCCAACTGTTTGATTTTTTCTCCCAGGATTCTGTCTCGCTTAGGACGGTTTCATGTAGCAGACTTGGACGGAATAGGGATGATCGCTGCATGCAGAGCACCGGGAGCAGGGATCACCTGGACCTTACACTTATCTGATTTTGGACACCACTTATTTACAGGCAGATGTGTTTCTAGTTCTGGACTTTACCTAAAACTGCATAAAGGAATGCCGTGAACCTGGCACCTGGCTGAGCCGGCCAGTTCCCCTCCCCGTCTCTCCTTCTCTGCTGGGTGCCAGGGTGTCCTCCTGGGCCCTGCGCTGCGCTGCCTCCTGGGTTTGCTGGACCCACTGCAACCCTTCCTCACTTCCCCTTTGAGGAGCACAGAGATACTGCCCTGGCTGTCCCATTTGTCCCTGGGAATCTGTGTACTGCTTCCTGCTAGTTCCTTTTAATCACCGTAACCGAAGGTATCTCGGGTGGGACTTAACTTCAAAGTACTTTGCCTAGCCACAAGACTCTAAGCTCTTCCTCGACCATATCACCCCAAAACGTTGCTAAATTCCTCTTGGTCACTTGACAAACTAGCATGAATCTTATGGCACTCTTCCCATGACAAGCAATCTGAGTATTTACGTCAGCTAGGTGTGGAGGGGCCACCCAGCGGGAGCAGCCCAGCAGACAGTCATAGAAAGGCCTCTACTCTCCCTTATCAAAGGGCTTGCACTCCGGCTCCGTGGGATCCACAGACTGATCTGAACTGACTCAGCTTGAGCTGGGCCAGACCCTAGAGGCTCAGGGTGCCGTGCGAATGCACAACCGGCTGCGTTTGCTGCTCTTCAGGGCAGGCAGTGGGACCTGGTGAGACACTGTGGGACCTGGAGGGACGCTGCGGTCTCTGGGTTAACTCTGAAGGGGCTTCTGTTTCTCTAGTGGAACCATCTTCATTTCACCCTCTCAATCTTCCCAAGACTTGAGGGCCCACTGGCAGATTTGAGTGAAGGGGAAATGAACATGGAACACCAAGAAGGAAAGGGTGGCAGGAGGTGCCACCCGGGGAGGCCAGGCATGGATCAGTTGTCACCCAAGGCAGGCAGGGCCCTTCCCAAAGGCCACGTCCAACACTCCTTAAAAGTTTCTCACAGACGCTCCCTTTTCTGAGTTCTAGAAGATCAAACCAGGTTCCCTAAGCCAGGTTAAAACAGATGAAAGCTCTCTTGTCCAACGAGACAAAGACCCAGTTAGTGGATGCCACCGCTCTTTCCAGCGAATGCTTCGGCCTCCACTGGGTTTCTTGGAACACCAACTATTTCTTACAATTAGGAAGCAGCATCTGGGAGCCACGGATCAGCCGCCCATGAGCCCTTGAGAAGCTGGCCTCGCGCTGCCTCACCAGCCACTTGTCTATAGACTTGTTTTACTTTGGGTCTTTTCTTCATGTCAAAATTCATCCTCCACAACATGCACTTTGCTTTATTTTAAGGAAGGAAGAAAACATATTTCAAAGGCCTGAAAAACATCTACTTTAGGCAAGTAGATTAAATAGTGAGAATATGTATTCCTGCTTTGTGGGTACACAAAAACATGGAGTGTGCAGAAAAATCATGAGTTATGTATCTGATCGAGGGGGGGAAAGTGTTTCTGGTTTTTGAAATATGATTTCTAAAAATATTTCAAATTTAATGAAGCATCTGTTGATAATAGGTAGCTAACATTTATTGAGCACTTACTATGTATTAGGCATGGAGACAACATGACTTGTGTTTGGGCCTTTACATGTATTTCAGCAAAGCCAGATCTATTCATTTAAAGCAATTCTACACAGGTTCCCGCTGTTCAACCATTTTGGTTATCCACCCAACTTATTTGTGCCACCGATCCTTCATGTAGACGGCTTTGGGAGTGAGAAACCAGACGTATGGGGTCAGGAGAGGGTCCAGCTAGCTTCACCTCCCATGGCCTGTGGCCTTGCCAATCCACTGAACATTATCCAGGGCCGCTTTACCTTTTCTTTATGAATGAAAGCATCATATTTTTACCTGAAGTTTTCTTAATTTTACTTCCTGTACTGGTTGAAATGCCTCCTTCAAAACTCGTACTAAAATCCAGTTGCCATTGAGGGTGTTGGGAAGCAGGACTTTCAAGACATGATTACGTCAAGAAGGTTCCGCCCTGGTGCTTAGCAGGGAGCAGGTGAGTACTCCTGGGAGTGGTTCTGGATCCAGGACCAAGCTCAACCCAGCCTTGCTCTCTGCTGCATGCACTCTGCACTGTCTTCTGCCACACTGAGGGGGCACAAAGGCCTCCCAGATGCCACACCATGCTGGTGGACTTCCAGCCTCCAGAGCTGACCTGGATAGACTTCAGCTCTTGGAGATCATACAGTCTGTGGCACACGGCCACCTGCATCTGTATAAATGTACTAAAGTACATGTTCTGAGCCCTCCCATAAGGTCATTCGGATATTCAAATAATATAATAAGTGTAGATGAATTTTTTTAATTTGTATATTGAAACACCGATGGTTATTTAGGAAGTAGATATTATCTGAAATTAAATCTAATTTCATGGACTTCCACAGATATCTAGGACTAAACAGGTGACTTACCACATTGACTACAGGATGAACATACTGAAACGGAAAGGACAGACATGTTTGCAATGTAGACAAAGGAAGTTTAAAGTGGGATCTACTTGCAATTTGAGAATGATCCTTTTGCATTGGTGAACATAATTCACATTCACACCATGATAATTACATGTGGAATGCAGATCAGACTGATGGACACTTGACAATAAAAATATCAAAAAATGCAAGTATATAATATAGAAAGAGTATATATGTAGAAAAGTATCTATAAGTACATATAACAAGTATATATACAAAAGTAGATATGTAAGCAGATATAGAAAAGTTTACATATAAAAGTGCATATATATGTATGTGTATGTGTGTGTGTGTCTATATGTGTGTGTATACTTTAGAAAAAAAAAAACAGGAAAGCCTCAGTTTGTTTCTCCTAGAAGGTCAGGGGGTGGATACTGCAATTATTTTTCACAGAACAATAATGATCATCATTAAAATTAGAATTGGAAGGTCTCTGAATAGTCTCCTGGTATTCGGACCAAGTTGACTTGCTAAGCCCATGGGCAGCTCTCCTTTCCAGACTGCAGCTGGACACACATCCTGAGTACTGACAGGGCGGCAGGCCTCCGGCAGCCGGATTCTCAGTGCCCATCCTGCAGAAATGGATGAGGGGCAAACACATCGACATCTGAAACACATTCATCATTGAGAAAGAGTCTGTTCACTTGGTGAAAAAGCAAATATAAGCTGGAATTTATCAGTAAGGTCATGCAAATTATCTTTCTAATAATTTTTATTTGGAAAAAGACTAAAAAGAATTATAGAATGCATTTAACATGTGCCTTGATTAAAAATAACTCAGATCTACTTAAACTGTAAAAATCCAAGGAATTTATGGTACGCTGTCAACATACCCTTCAAATAACTGAAGCTGATTATGTAAGAGCACCCTTTCCTGATTCACAAGCACAGTTAAAAATACCAGCCAAAGAGGCTGAAGCACTGGCAATCTGGTGTTGCAAATTCTGTAGAGAATTTTTCCTTCTTACAAATTGCCATTTTACTTTATTGTCGTTTCATACTTCTGATGTTATTGCATGGAAGAAAATCGACCAGACATTTTCGAGTTCTCCAGAGGGCAAGGGGCAGCCGAATTAGCCATTGATTGGAAATGTTTGAGCAAATAAACTTGTCTTCAAAAAAAGATTTTCAGGAATCAATCAAAGGAATAGACTCCTGTGTTGAGAGACTAATTTAAAGACTAAAGCTGTTACTTCTCATTTGTTTGCAGAGAGACTGCACAGAGGCAAGGAAAGAATCACAGCTGGAAAACACCCTAAAATGAAGTCTATCAATTCTGCTATCTGCAGCCTTTTCCATCATCTTTGCATTTTTCCTCTGCTGAACAATAAGTTCTGAGATATTTTAATATTCTGACAAACAAAATAAGCTCCGTTGTGATAAAGCCATTGTACCTACAACATATTAAAATAATTCCATGATTAACAAGTACCACTTATGCACTTCTTTATCGTTATGCCAAGGAGTACACGAGGTGTTTTGTGCGCATTCTCTCCTGACATTATTACTCCATCATTACACCTAAATCTTGAGCCAATGCTTCCCCCATACAAGTTTGTACCTTCCTACCAAATGTCGCTAAGTTCAAAGTTCATTTCAATGGTCTTGCAAACTTTTATGATTTTAGTTTCTTGCTTCCAACAAGCAAGAATCTGGGATGACTTTTCCTGATCAGATGGGAATGATGGACCCACACCCCCTAACACACCACCAGAGCCTCCAGGACGAAACTTCTCTTGTCCCGTGACTCACGTAGCTAAAGAACTGTTAGGATTAGGGAGGTGTGAACCCAACGCATAAAAGGAAGACATAACAATTGAAATAACAACTTCACACCTCAGAAGACGTGTGTCTGCCCTCGGCACCGTGCTGTCAGTGTGAAAGCTGAGCATCTCAAACTTTCTAAAATAACTGAAAATAATGCATTCTTCTTACTAAGAATGGTAGGTATAACATGCTCAGAGCCTCACAGTGGCATTGTTCTGTACAATTGAACCTGAAAGATAAACCAAGGCTTCCAAATTAGAATTCTCAGGTAAGCTGAGAAATATCATTTGTTTCCTGATGGATTTCCATCCAAATACAAAAGACAAGTGATTTTTATAAAGCAGGAAAGATACAAATGCTATATTTCAAAAGAAGATCCTGTAAGTGCAGAGGTCTCTATTGCAGAGGTTGTGATATATGACACGGCAAATCTCCAAAGTTCATTTTCACTTGTGAGCCTGTGGACTGACTCACATGAGTGTGACAAAGACAAAATAGTGACTGTGCTCACCCTCAACTTTCCCCTGTGGCCACTTTCTGGGTGCTTTTCTCTCTCGCCTGCACGAATCTTCCCACTTCCCATTCATCTCCCCTGTGGTACCTTGTCAAAGGCATGGGAGTCAACCACAGCTCCTGAATCTCGGTTATCTGTCACACCGGAAATAATCTCAGACATTCTGCAACGCTACTAAGGCACGGCCTCCCTGCTAGAACCTGTGCAAATGCTCTTTGATCAAATCCACTTGGCTCTCTTCCCTGGGTGCTGATTTCAAATGCTCCCAGTGATCGGCCCAGACCAGAAGTCCACAGTGGCTCTGTTCTGGATACTCACCGGCCCCAAGTGTAGCAGGTATGCTTGGCTAATGTCTTCCCCTTGCTTAAACACACCCGGGTGCCTCTTTTCCCCACTCCCCACCCCCAGGCCCGGATTGCTTTCAAGCTGCTGTACAGGTGGCCCCCCCTCATTCTCTGGGATCTCGCCCACCTCCTCCTGCATACACCACACACCTTGCCCTCCTCCTGTCACTCCACCAGAGCCCACGCCTTTCAGTCTTTCCACAGCATGTTCTTTGAAACCAAGAGAAATCATATCTCCTAAAAACCAATGTCCATTCCTCAAAATTCCTCACGAATACTGTGCACATGGGAAGATGTGCCCAGGTCATCAGCCTCCTGGAGCCTTTCTGGTTTCCCGGAGCTCTCTGTGCACACCCTACTGTAGGCTTTGTCACAAGATGCTACCTATGTTAGTCCCCTAGTCGTCTCTGTACCACTGACCCGGACAGCAAATACAATGCTCAATGAGTTAATATTCTATAGGAGACAATTAAAAAATTTCAATCTGCTAGTGAAGAACATTTTACCTACAGAATTACTAAATATTAGAATACTGATATTCCTTATATAATGCCTTTCTTCTTCACTCTGCCCCCCCATAAGATATCATAGGGTGCTCATGGCAGATCAAAGGGAAACAGGTTGACACACATCATGTTTAGGAGCCAGGTTATAGAAAATCTGTCTATCATCTGTATGTCCATTCATCCATCCATTCCCCTTCTCTCACCCAGGTAGTAAGAAAGTCAGCCTCTAAGAAGGTATTTTCTCTCTCTCTCTTTTTATCTCAAAAGAATCCAGCTTGACTTTCATCTTAAAATGCTAGGATTTTTTAAAGTACTCATGAAAGTTCTGTCAGACACACTCTTTGTTGTGAATCCACCCATGTCTAGACGTGCTGGGAACCTAGAGACCCTCAGGGCAGGCACATGTCTCCAGAGAGACCCTTCCTCCTCCATCTCACGGACCTCTAACCCACTCTCGGTTTTCTGGGAAGAAAGTGAGGCTTTCGTCTAGATGTTAAACTTAGTCTACTGCTAAAATCTTCCTCAAGTAGTAATGAATTGTATCCCTCTTTAGGCCATTAGAATACCGTGTTACTGTGAGTGAGCTGAGCAGGCACTGTAGAAACAGCCCCATACTCGATACGGGGTTTTATTTTAAGTGCATTGTGTTGAATACAAACATAAAATATTTGTGGATTTTAGATGTTTACCATATTTCCTAGGGTCTATACTTTATTTATTTCTTCAACCTATGAATATAAACACAATTTTTATAATAGGACACAGAAAAGACATTATTATTCAGTTTTATGTAAAACTAATATGGAAAATAAACATGTTGAAATGCAAGAATAATGGAGAAGTGTCTCATTATTTGAGGTAAAATGTGGCTGAACCTGACATGAGACTTGAATTTTACTCCCTAATCTTTCCTCACTCACTTTGGGAGCTGGAAAAGATAGGATTCTGTGGATCTGTCTGTAAGATCGCAGAGCTCTTGTTCGGAAAACAGAGATAAGTAAATGCTGCGGGAGAATGTGTGCTCAGACATCCAGAACAAAGACCCAGGCAGTGCTACCAATGATTCTTGCTAATATTTTCACTATTTATATGATCATCAATTTTAAAATCCTTGAAAGATGTTCCATGTAACCAAAACATAATGTCACACATGACCTCCTTTCCCGTCTTCCTCTCACATGATAGACTAGTCACAATTGTAGGCATTTCCTGGTGACCCTGGGCCAACACAATGGGAACAGCAGAGACTAATGGTTTGGGCAGTGATAGCTCTACTGTTTTAAGTCACAGAAGGTTTGTGTGATGATGCCATTTAAATATACCACGGTGGGCTGGGGATATAGCTCAGTTAGTAGAGTGCTTGCCTCGCATGCACAAGGCCCCGGGTTGTGAATGGGATTGGTGAATCCCATTTTAACTCCAAACATTGACATAGAAACCAAAGAAGAGTTGCATACATATTTTCCAGACTCTCAAAAACAAGTTCTAGTCCCCAAAATCATAGTATTGCATTTTAGAAAGTTATTTTGATATGTTACTAGAAGAAGAAAATAACAAAATGCTGTAGGAAGTAATAAAGTTTCATGCGCTCTTGTGGTACCTATTTGTTCATAGAGAATCATAAGAGCTTCATACCTGTTCCTTACAGAAAGGTGTATTGGGCCAGGGTCAAAAGCCACCTACAAGTCCTGAGCATTTGTCTTTGGTCTTAGTGGTATCTGTCATTGGCTGTGCATCTTATTCTTCTTTGAAGCCAAATTGACTCTAAACCCACTTAGACCTAATATTTGAGCTCAAAGAGAACAGACCAATGCAAAACTGGCATCTTTGCAAAATGAGATTCAGAGATATCAAGTACTTAGAACATAAATTCATAGTGAGTAAATGTCATGTTTATATAAACTTATTGTAAATGGTTATAACATTGTGCCAGGCATGGTGGCCCATACCTGTAATCCCAGAGACTCGGGAGGCTGAGACAGGACCATCACAAGTTTGAGGCCAGCCTCAGCAACTTTTTGAAACACTGTCTCAAAATACATAAAGCAATAAAAATGGCTGGGGATCTAGCTTAATGGTAAAGTGCCCCTGAGTTCAATTCCCAGTGCCCACCCTCAAAAGTGGTTCCAACATGGATTTCCTCCACATTAATTACTGAATCATGAAATAACTGGCCTCATGAAGCCATCAGACTCGATATCCCTTTATGAACCAGAATCTACTTTGTGAAGGAAAGTGTAGACAGAGCTTTCCTCTCTGACACTCTCGAGACTCAAGCTGCCATGATCCTAAGCTTCTGGACTGCACACTGGCCCACAGGTGCCATTTGCTATAATGATTATAAGAATAAAGAGGGAAATGAGGGAAGGTTGGTTTTTTTTGCCTGACATAATTTCTTGACTTTTAAGTTAGAAACGTATTTATCAGCAGGCTGTGTTTATGACACGTTCAAAAACTATAATTCCTCAAGGAAAATGCATGCGTAAAAATTTACAATATTATTCTTACTGCTTCATGCACATATGACCGAAAAATATTTTGGAAAAGTATAATTTGATTTCTATGATCATATTCTTTACACATCATTAACCCTCCTTTTTTTCTTTGTGGCGTTGGGGATAGAACCCAGGACTCCATATAGGCTAGGCAAGTGCTCTACCATTGAGCTATATCCCCAGCCCCACATTTTTTATAAAATCATTATCAACATTATGTCATATTTGCCCTAAAATCAAGACAATTCCGATTGCTATAAGTGAAAAACAGAATTCAAATTAACTTGACCTGTCTAATTGTTTCTTTTGTGGAGAGTAATTGTCGGTGAACTCTTGGTAGCTCAAACATTCCAGTATGTGATGATTTGTAACATATTTTCCATAAAATCACTTACTTCATTGGGAACGGACATTATGTATTTGAGGGTAATAAATAGCTAAAAGTGAACACCATTTATTATTATCCAATAGCTGAAGTCGGCCTTAAGGAATCTGATCTAAAAGCTGCGGAGAGGAGGCCGCAGACAAGGTCTCTGATCCTGAGAACTGTCAGGACCATCTGATGAAAGGAGAAATAGCAAGAGCTGCTCCTACAGGAGCAGAGCAAGTGACAGGCATGGAGAATGGCTGGTCCAGAGACAGAGATGGTCCCCTAAGGGACCCAGAAGACCCTGGAGCAGGACACCAACCAGCATCCCAAGACAGACACTTGATGTTCTTCCAAGAACCAGGAGAGGAAGTCCTGTGTTAGGTCAGGCGCTGTCTCCCCAGAAGGTCTCACTGCAACCCGCTGTCGAGCCACCTCACTCAGCAGCAGCGAGGGGTCAGGGACTGCGTTGTGTCCTGTCAGCCACCCTCTCCTGAATGCTGTCCTCCATCTGGAGTGAGTCTCAGGAGGTTTGTGGGCTGAACGGAGGCACTGACACCTGGTTTTGGAGGGTGCTCGGATAAATACCATAAGTCGCCTCATCCGTGAGCTGTCATTTTGAAGATTGAAAACACTTAGAATCTCTGTGTGATTTGACCCTATAATTTTATATTTTGCATCTTTTCACAGATGTCAAAAAGAAGTCACTACAGTGCATACAACCTCGATTATCCAGGGGCCTGGGCAAGGAAAGGGGATTGGCGTGTTGTGTTTACTAAATGTCAGAGCACACGGAGAAATGTGCGTACTTCCTTGACATTCCAATATCTCGAAAAACACTGTTTTAAGTGCTTTTGGATTACTGTAATCACATCATTGAAAAGAAAAATCATCCTTATTGGGATGTGCAGTGCTGGAGAGCAGGGACTTACCTCTTTCACTTTAGGGCTACAGAAACCAGCGGAGGACTTTTTCTAAGTGATGCTGAATACAGTTAATTGAACAAACATTGGGAATAACTTGGGTAATACATGTGAAATTTATTTGTAAATACTATTTGCTTGAGCTGAAGTACTACTCTCTCCATTTTAGTTCTAGAACTCTTCTTGGCACCTGAATTAAACAAGTAGAAAAACACTTTGCTATGGAAACCTACAGAATTTACTCCTGCCTAATGTACGGAGAGCTCAAGAAAGTCTGTGCAATCAAACATAAGATGGCTGAGAGTCCTGTCCAATTGTGTTAATTATACTCACCCTGCTGTGCCAGGGAACGCCAGGGCCTGTGGCCCCTACCTAACTAAAATGTTGTGCCCGCTAACCAACTCTTCCCTGCTCTCCTCCTCCCTCTCCCCAGTCTCCTGTACCTCCACAGATATTCCAAGTGCCATTAATCCCACTTTGCACGAGGATAATGGGAAAGCTTTATCCTGCTCCAAGATCCTTGTAGGCCTCTGCTACGGGACAAGCTTTCTGATGAACATGGACTTGTTATTCACCTGGAGATTTAAAAGGAAACTTGGGGTTCCCTGCAATGGCCTCACTTTTTCAGAACTGTGCAGGACAAACCTGTGCCATTCACAAGGACATAGCAAACCCAAAACCTTTCCTGGCTGAAAGGGTCTTTCTCCAAAGACTGTTTCCCGGAGAATACAGGAAAAGGAAGCTTCAAAAGGAAGACAAAGTGAAGCCGCCCCAACCAAGGAGCAGTTTCAGATTCTCCTCTCTGGGCCCTTTTATTCGCAGGGGTTGAGCCGCAGTCCCTCAGTGCTTAGCATGCCAGGGGAGGCTCAGTTGCGGTACTGCAAAGGACTCTGGAGCATTAGCAATGTGCGTATGGGGAGTCGAGACATATTGAAATTCTTGGCAGAATGAAAGGAGATTCTGCATTACCCTGTACACATCATTAGGTGTTGAAGGAGAGTGATCACCACAGGAAATGATTTCAAGGAAAAATAACCCAAGAATCAACATGTACAACATGTACAGTTCCTCAGGAAAAGATTCTAGTTGATGTCTTATTGTGTAACAAATAAGCATTAGCATAGCTTTAATTCCTCACATTGTGGCAGGACTCTGCATATGGAGAAGTAATGATTAGACTCAGAAACCTAAGAATAAGAGATTGGAGGAGAATGTCCTTGGTGTTTGCTCTGCAACCCAGAACATGTGGCTCAGACAAGGTGAAGTTTTTGAGCCACAACTTCTCTGTCAGGAAAATACGATAAATATGATATGTATTGAGCCAGTTCCCAGAGAAGCAGTATGCTACTAAGTATCCTAAGTATGTTGTGACTGTATAAACTTCCTCATCAATATCATATGAATGCTAATGTTGATACTGGAGTTTAAAAAGGAAGAAAGTTATGAGACACTGGATACAAGTAGGGCAGTCTGGGAGAAGGAGGGTGCTCTCCTGCCGTTCTGCTGAAGCATTCATCTCTAGCCACAAACTGGAGCAGGAGGCTCACCCCAAAGCTGAGCAGACGTCCAGCTTCTGAGAAAGACAGGCGCACACAGTAGAGATAACCAGTGTGACCTCATGGTCCCCCGGAACCAGAATGGGACCAAAGCCACGGCACTTAATGTGCAAAGATGACCTCCAATTTTCAAAGGAATTGTGAGAATACCAGGAAAAGAAGACTTGAGGAGGGGCAGTTAATTTCAACTCACACCAGCTAAAGGGAATGCCTGCAGTCTGTGATTTTTGGAGAGAGACTATAGATTGCTGATTTAATACACTAGAAATAAGGAAAAAAGAAACACACATGCAAACACACGCACACACGCGCATGCATGCGCACACATACACACACACACTCCTTCTACTTCCTGGCCACAAGTGGCCTTTGTGAATTTAGGCCACTCGGCTACAGTCCTCTGAGTATGTGCTGATTAGTTGGTTGGCCACTAGACTAAGGCTATAAGACAAAAAATGTCAGGGTTGAAAGGGAAAGGTCTTGGAGCCCAGGAGTGTTCCCAAGCCAGATGATGGCAGAGCTGGGACATGACGCCCTCCACTAGGTTCTGGGTTCAAAGCCTGCATCTGCACAAAACAGGTGGTGCTCAGAAATGCGATTAGGTGGGCTGAGAAGTGGGTCAGGGGATGCAGCTCCCCCGAGCTCTTCATGGTGCCGACTCATGTGCTGTGTACACAAAGGCAGTGGGAAAACACCTTGGAAGACAGGACCACGGCGATCAGGCGTCGGCATCTTATAATGCTCACACGTGGTCTGCAGTATTGGGAAAGAAAAAGGAGCAGATGCTGCTTGTGGAGCTCAGAGCATCCCAAGATGAGCCACCAGGCAAGGATTGAATATTGTTTCCTCTGTTTCTGAGATCAGCTATATCTGAAAAAATAATTTTATTTATTTGGAGAAAATCTGCTTGAAAAAGGAGAAGCTGCACAGTGTACACTCATAGGCTTTCCGGTTTGGAATGGAGCTTTCGTACAGTTGTAGGAAACAGCATCCTAAACATGAGAGTCAATAATTGGCTTGTTTTCATTTTTATTATTTTTGTGTACTGAGATTCATTGCTGTCATTATTGGTTTTGTTCCTGGGGAGTAACCCAGGGGTACTTTACCATGGAGCTCCATCCCCAACCCTTTATTTTTATTTATTTATTTGTTTGTTTGTTTGTTTATTTATTTACTTATTTATTTATTTTTTGAGGCGGGATCTCACTAAGTTGCCCAGGCTGGTTTTGAAATTGTGATCCTTCTGTCTCAGCCGCCCAAGTGGCTGGAATTACAGATGTGTGCCACCATCCAGCATAATTGGTTGATTTTAAATATGAGGTTATCACAGATCACGATGCTTTTCTGTAACTATTAATTTACAGCTCTCTGGGCTAGCTGCCTGAACAGGTGCAGCTGTCCCCTCTGTTAGCTTCTGTATTCTTGATGATTGCCTTCAAATATTTATTTCCTCTAGGTACATACTTCACTAAATTCAAGAAGGGATCTTAATAAAGTATAAAAAATTGTCCTCAAGTAGAATTTAATAAAAATATATGCAAATGAGTTCTGAATACTGCATAGTGTTTTGTTAATATCTCTCACATGAATAAAGTTCAATACATATAAAACTCTTCAGAATGACTTTCTTAGTAGGTCCAAAAGAATCCAATAATTTGGAAATAGCCTTAAAGCAAGGATGCCATTTATAAAACTCATGTGTAGTTCCCCCACCCCCTGAGCAAGCTGAGCTGCTACTGCTTTAGCAGTTTCGTCTTAACAAGACCCACCCCCATGCCCAGCACGTCCTTGATGGAGATGAGTTTCACTTTAGCTGTAAATTTGTCATGGCAGGTGTGTTGCACCTCACTGTCGTCCCCTGGTCTCTTTCTTTTTTTTTTTTTTTTTGTAATAATTTTTTATTTGTTTTAATTAGTCATACATGACAGTAGAATGCATTTATGCACTTCAATATGTCATACATAGATGGGATATAATTTCTCACTTTTCTGAGTGTACAGGGTGTGGAGTCATATTGGTCATGCAGTCACACAGATACACACAGTAATAATGTCTGTTTTGTTCTACTATCTTTCCTATCCCCACACCCCCTACCTTCCCTCCCTTCACTTCCCTCTTCCTACTCTAAGGTAACTCTATTCTTCCCTAGTGTCCCCCCCTCCCTTATTGTGAATTAGCATCTGCATATTAGAGAAAACATTCAGCCCTTGGTTTGGGGGGATTGGCTTATTTTGCTTAACATGATATTCTCCAACTCCAACCATTTACTGACAAATGCCATAATTTCATTCTTCTTTAAAGCTGAATAATATTCCAATTCTGTATATACCACAGTTTCTTTATCCATTCAAGGACACCTAGGTTGGTTCTATGGTTTAGGTATTGTGAATTGAGCTTCTATAAACATACTGCATTACTGTAGTATGCTGATTTTAAGTCCTTTGGGTATAAATCGAGGAGTGAAATATAGCTGGGTCAAATGGTGGCTCCATTCCAAGTTTTCTGAGGAATCACCATACTGCTTTCCATAGTGGTTGTACCAATTTGCAGTTCCACTAGCAATGTATGAGTGTATCTTTTTCCCTACATCCTTGCCAACATTTATTTGAAGCCTGTATTCTTGATGATTGCCATTCTGATGAGATGAAATGTTAGTGTAGTATTGATTTGCATTTCTCTAATTGCTAGAGATGTTGAACACTTTTTCATATATTTGTTGACTGACTGTACATCTTCTTCTGTGAAGTGTCTGTTCAGTTCCTTAGCCCATTTATTGATAGGGATATTTGGTTTTGGGTGTTAAGTTTTTTGAGTTCTTTATATGTCCTAGAGATTAATGTTTATCAGAGGTGCATATGGTAAAGATTTTCTCCCAATCTGTAGGCTCTCTCCTCATGTTATTGTTTCCTTTGCTGAGAAGAAGCTTTTCAATTTGAATCCATCCATTTATTGATTCTCGATTTTACTTCTTACACTTCAGGGGTCTTGTTAGGAAGTCAGATCCTAGGCTGATGTGGTGAAGATTTGGGCCTCTTTTCCTTCTGTTAGGTGCAGGGTCTCTGTTCTTGTGCCCAAGTCTTTGATCCACTTTGAGTTGATTTTTACGCAGGGTGAGAGATAGAGGTTTAATTTCATTTTGCTACATATGGATTTCCTTCTGTAGTAAATAAGCACTGAGTGTTTGAGAACAACTGTGTTTTAAGATGTGTAGAGTTGGGTTGCTAGTCAGCTGTAAGAAGGAAGAAAATTCATGAAGCATTTTGATAAAATGAAATTATGTGACTTGCCAACCTTACAACTACAGGAAAAGTGCTTCATTTCACACACCCCTTAAGGTCAACATCCACACAAATTCTTGTCAAGTTGGGCCTTGCCTGTCCACCATTCACTTTTAAGCTTTTTATATAAGGTTGATCTTTCGTTTTGTATTCTTATGTTTTGACTGTTTCTAGCAACATATGCCCACACATACTCATGTTGAATGGATGACATAGCTTCCTCAGGAGGAACCCAGTAGGAGCTCCAACTAACCTCCAAAGATTAGAACTTAGAATTCTGCTTTCCAGCACCATTGGACAAGCAGGGAGGTGCCACTTTGGGCCAGCTCACCCAGCAGCTCTGTCCATGGCTTAGGCAACACGATTTCAAACAAGAGGAGTCTGCTACATGAGTGGCATTGGCACATGGGAGGGAATTCTCCTCCTTCCTGGATTCTTCAGGTTTCTTTTTTTCATGAAGATATCGATTCTTGAGGTTCCATGAGATCATGCAGCAGGCCCCGTGTGGGCCTGATGGGTGGGCCCCTCTCTGTCACCCCCTGCCTGTGCACCCGTTCCTGCTGCAGTCCTCCCATAAAGTGCAGGTCCAGGTCCTCAGGATGCACTTGCTGAAGGGTGGCTGAGTGAGCATCTTCAAGGGAGGTCCTGGGAAGGCCCCATCTGAAAACCAAGGCACAGACCAAAGGCCAGACTGCTGCGGAGCAGGCATTTGCTGGTAGAGACTGGAGAGCAAGCAAAAGCAGGACCTGGAGCTCCACATCAACTCAGCATTGCAGCCCTGACCTGCAGGGGAGCAGCTCGGCACACGGGGGGCTTCATGGCTCCTTCCGGCATTTGTGACTGTCTGGTGCCTCCATCTCAGAGTCAGCGGTTTCTGCAGGGCCTCAGAGTTGCTGGGTTGGCAGGGTAGAGTACTGAGGTACAGGGGGCCATCCCAGGTGACAGAGGCAGGCGGTCTCCAGGGCGGCAAGTTGGGCGTGGCCAACCTGGAGAGGTGAGCATCTTGACGGAGGTCACTTCCCAGGCAGCCTGCTGAGAAAGTCTCCATCCCGTGGCCCTGGAGGGATATGGACTTCTAACATCTCAATTTAGGGGTTTTGGTTTTGGTCATCAAACTTGGGATTTCACTCAGAGGGACCCTACCTGCTAACACCCACCCAGGCATCCAAGGTAGAGCAGGAGGCAGGCTTTCAGCCCAGGGGGGAGTCCCACTGGAAAAAGGCGGGTCCTCCTCACTGTCTCCACATCACTGTCTCCCCCTGGGGAGGGCAGGGGGTGGATCCTTTCCTGGGTGAATGGGCCAGAGCCATTTTAAAGATTTTATCAGCAGCACCCAGAGACTCCGATTCTATTTGATCGTTCTTCACCTTCAGAAATGTAATAGATGTACTATGTTGCCTACCAATTAACTAATCTGTGCTTTTCAAGTGGCTTAATTGGCAAGTCACATCATTTCAAGCAGTATTTTTTGAAAGTAGCCTCAGATATTTTCCCTGGGTAAAAAAGACTAAACCATTGGAAAAATGCATGAATTCATCCAACCTTGCTGATCCTGGGAAAACTTCATAGATTTACTCTTCCAAGGAAAATTTAAAAGTCCTATTATCTTTTTTTATTGTTTTCCTCATGGTCACTTCTGTTGAGGCTTCCTGATGTTAAATGATGGTAAAAACATCTTTCTTAGTGACTTTCTTAGACTTTCAAGTTTTTCAAACTGAATTTGATGCACAAGGTAATATGATTAACTCAACTTAAACTGCCACTCCACCTTATTGATAATGTGTATTTTATTGTCTATCAATGAAACAAGGAATGTAAAAAGCATTTAGTACATTTCAGACAATTTCAGAAGTTGTTATTGGGACTATTCTTGTAAATCCTTCAATATTCATTATATCTATATATGATTATTAAACTCCATTTTCAGGGTGGGGGCTATGGCTCAATGGCAGAGCACTTGCCTAGCATGTATGAGGCACTGGGTTCAATCCTCAGCACCACATAAAAAATAAATAAAATAAAGTCATACTGTCCATCTACAACTATGTTAAATAATGATAATAATAAAACTCCATTTTCAGATAATTCCTCTCCTACAAAATAGTGTTGACCCCAATATTTCCTCTGAGGCCATATCTCATAACATTGACAGTTGACTTTTTAGTTGCCATAATAAAAGAGTCGCTAGCATTTACTTAAGCTTGGTAAGTACCAGGCACTGCCCTATGCTTAGCACATGTGCTTGTTCATGTAATCCTGCAGCAATAAGAAAACTGGGAGTCAGACTGCAATATTTTCCATGGCTGCACACCAGGCCAAAGGAAGGAGCTGAAAACTCTGACTTCTCAGCCGCTCAGCAGAGGTAGTCAAAATGATGATGTGGACTTCCCGTCCAGCTGTCCTCTCCAAAACAGACTCTTGAGTACCCAGAAACTGGGAAGAAGAGTTTCTACGTTGGATACATTAACTGCCAAACTAAATAATGAGCTGATTTCCTGCCAGTTCATCATGGAATCTATTTTAATCATTAAAAAATTTAAAAATGCAATTGTCTTATGCTAATTGGAGCAGGCCTAACAAATCAAATATTTTGGTGTGGTGCAATTTACTGTGTTTAGTTCTTCCGAAGGGTATTCTGCAATGAGGCATACGCAGAGCTTGAGTTCTGCTGCTCAAAAGCATGTCAACTAGTGCACACAATGGCTTCAGAGCAATGAGTTTCTCAATGGCATAAAAGAAATGACTGTAGTTGAATATTTAACAGGTTTCCATCCTGCAGAGGGATCTGTAGCACCAGGAGCAGCTCTGGATTCTCCCGGGCTTCAGGGTTGAGCATGGTGTTCTCCAGCTGCCAGAGTAATCTGAGGTTTTAAGGTTAAGCCCAGACCTTTCCAAGCCATACTGCTCTTCCCAGAGAGCAGCCTTCCACCAGGAGGGAGAGTTGTGCTTCGGCTGTAGAGGAGGCAAAGCCATGGCAGAGGCCAGCTGGTGGGCAGGATGGGGCTGAGAAGAGATACTCAGCCATTTTTTCTTTTCAGGTATACCTTTTTAAGAACCTTTTTCATGATAAAGTCATTCAAAACACAGAACAAGATTTACATGCCAATACTACGATTCATGTATCTTTCTAGATATTTCATATGTGCCTGGCAGAAGTAGCCTGCCTTTCCCCCCAAATTAAAATGGAATTGAAATGTGCATGCTATTGCAAATGTTTAACTCAACACTTGACCATATAAACACTGTCATGCAGGCCACACACTGGGCTAGGCACAAACTCACCAGGCCATGGAGGATGGTGAACATCTGCACTCTGTGCAGCTGTCCAGTACTGCGGAGAGGGCTGCAGGATACACTGTGTTTCTTAGTAAACATGTCTGATGATTCAGAGTTTTGACTGGTGTGGCCATATCATCTGCAGACCACACACGAACTTTGCTAGGTGCACAGTCAGTGCACTGGAATGCTTCCCCTCTGCTTTCCAACACTTGATGCTTTCAATCCTGGCTTTTGCCAATGCATGGGGAAAAGTAGCAGGGCTTAATCTGCATGCTTTCGATTAATAAATGTAGAGTTCTTTTCCTGCATTTTTTTACTTATGGTTCATTATGTAAATGTGTATTTACATCTACTGAGCATACTAAGTCAGTCCTAGGCTCTTGGCTCATTGAGTGTGAGAAATTCCTTTTATTTTTCTACAAGGTTTTTATTTTTCTTTTATTTTTCTACAAGTGAGTAGGCTACTTCTGTGAGGCACATATGAAATATCTAGAAAGACACATGAATCGTAGTATTGGCATGTAAATCTTGTTCTGTGTTTTGAATGACTTTATCATGAAATACGTTCTTTAAAAGGTATATCTGAAAAGAAAAAATGGCGGAGTATCTCTTCTCAGACCACATTCATGGGCAAAGCAGAGACAGATTTTAAGATATTTGAACTTCAAGGACCTTCAACAGTATGTGTCCACAGATCTCTTTAGAAGGTGGTCCTATGACTCCTACCTGCTGATGTTCACCCCCCAGTGAGTCCTCAAGTGTACAATGCCTGGGAGTGGCTGCTGAATAGGGCAGACATGGCAGGCTGGACTTAGTGACATGTAGAGGACTGTGTGATCACATGTGGGATGTGTCCACCAACTTGCCCAGTGTGTCTGTCTGTCTGTCTCTCTCTCTCTCTCTCTTTCCCTTGTCTGTCCTGCCTCCTTTCCCTAGTTTTGAGCCTTTTTGGGAAATTGCAGATGGTGAAGAACATTGGATGGCCCCGGGGAATGAGGGTAAGCTCCAGCCAAAGCCCACAAACATGCCAGTCCTGAGTTCTAGAGCCACAAGGACTGAATTCTGCCACCATCTGAGTGACCTTAGAAAGGAGCCCCTCAGAGGAGCCTCAGAGGAGACCCAAGTGCCAGTCAACACTTGTGGGGCCCTGAGCAGGAACCAGGCTGTGCTGAGTGTAGGCCCCTCACCTCAGAAACTGGAAGACAGCCAACGGTGGGGGTGTGTTTTAAGCTGCCCGCCATGTCCTGTGGCCATAGACAGTGACCCAAGCAGAATCCTGGGGGAAGCCTGCCCCGCCCCCCACACTCCCCACCTCTCTCCCCCAGCTCTGTAGCTGCTCCTGGTGGCACCTGGTCCAGCTGAGTACATGAACCTAAGGCAGAGAACACCATAAACTATTAACTTTCTTAACTATGTTGCTACAAATGCCCCTCTCTCTCCCTCTTTCTCTCTCTCCCCTCCCTCCCTCCCTCCCTCCCTCCCTCCCTCCCTCTCTCTCTCTCTCTCTCTCTCTCTCTCTCTCTCTCTCCTTGAGGACAAATTATGAACACTGCTGTCAATGAATACAGACTGCCTCAAATCTTTTATTCTGGTTTTAAGGTTGCAATAAATGACCTTGAAGCTCTAACTTACATACTTTTCCCCTCACAGGTTTGTTCTTAAAACACAGAATGTTAGAGAACCTACCTGACAAGAAATAACAGTGCCTCATCTTGTCATGTACCACTTTATGGAGTATTTTTATACCAACTCTTTTTAGAAGGCCTCTTATTGTTCATCCATCATAAAAATTGAAAGAAAAACACATTTTCTAGGAGATATCAATCACAGCCCAAAGTTCAGTGTGGCAATTCCTCTGCGCTCTCAGGTCGCGGGATGCCTCGCCCTGCGGTGCCTCAACACTTGCCCCTTCCATTTCTCCTGCTGCCACTAGAGAACTCCGGAAGGTAATTTTGCAATTGCAGTTGTAAGGAAAAAAAAAAAAAACAACACAGATTTGTTCTTCTTTGTTCCATAATCCTCTTATGTAATTCTTTTAAATTAAAAAGCTGAGAGATAAAATCGTCATAAAGATCAAAATGGCAATTGTAGATTGACATATCTGCTGATCAAGTTCTGATATTAAATTATTGTCCCCAGAAAAGAAAATGCAAATACCTGGGTACTTTTCTTTGAATATAGAGAGAAATAGTCAGGAAAAGAAAACACAAGTGAATCAGTGCTCAAGGCAAACCAACAGCCAGGACACAAGTTTTCCCTGCTGGTTACTGTGACAAGCTAGAGCCTCAGAAGGTGAGTAAGTTGTATTCATGGCCTGAAGAAGTCACTGCTGGCTCCTGCGGGCCATCTCTCTCCTTGAGTATCTCAGCAAGACGTGGACAGCACAGTGACCTGACTCACCAAGAGGAGTGCACAGCTTCGGTGTGTTACAGGGACCCAGCATGTTGGCTTATTCCTTAAAGGGGTGGTAAAGCTTAAGAACCCGGATGACTGCTTCCCGCTGTGCTCACACAGCGTACTTCAGCCCTCCAGGCCTAGACCCTCTCTGGAGTGAGAAAGCTGTAAACAAACAAAACACCCCCACCAGAAGAGCCTAGGCTAGTGGCTTCCTACATCATAATAATGACTATTAAGCATTGTTAAGTGGCAAAGAAATGTAGATGCAGGGCTGGGTGATCAGTTATGGGAAAGATGACCAGGGCAGACTCAAAGCTGGGTGGGCTCGGGACAAAGGGAAACAAGGGTGAAGGTGGCAAGTCCCCAGTGGGGAGATGTGCAGGGGCAGCAGGCTCTGTCCACCGGGCAGTGGGTGCAGGCCTGAGGGGCTGAGAGGGCAGCTCACTCATTCTGAGGGGTGCATTCCTTAGGAGGCCAGAACACACTGCCAGCAGACCACAGGGGCTTCCTTTCTAGGGTGCAGTGCCTGTTACTGTTGTGTCCCTCATTAAGAACTTCAGAGCAGGGAGGGCACTTGGAGAGGAAATAACATAAAAAGAGCTAAAGTCCATTTTCCAAAACATAAATGACATTCAAATAAGAGTGGGACCCACTGGTTGTGTGAGGGTGGAAGGAAGCAAGGCCTGGAATAGCATTCTTGCTTGGTTCAGGAAACAGTTCCACAGTGACAGTTTATGTCCCTTGGCCTCTGACCTGTCGATTTAAGGAGGCAGAAATGAACTTCAGAGGAGGAGGGTGACCTGGTGTCCAGGGAGCACCCAGGCTCACAGGGTGACCTTGGGTGCTCCTCGGAGGCACAGGCTTGCTGCGGTCCTCTGCCAGCCCTCCATCCCGTGCTCACTCCCTGGTCCTCCTCCTCCCTCCTCCTGTGTCCTCTCAGGCCCCATGGACTTCACTTCCTATAAAAGCCCTCCCCAAGGTTGGCCTGACACCTGCGTCCATCACCAGGGCCATAGAGGAATAAAGGCCAGGAAACTCAAGTGTCGGGTCTCCTGCTCCAGCAGGAGCAGGGGCTTCGGGGAGCCAATCAGGATTCACCCCTTCTTTGTTAAAGATGGGTGGGGTGAAGAGGCAGGGTCAAGCGCATGAAAGGACTACTATTTCTGATTTAAGAGTGTTAACATTCCAAATCTCTTTGGCCCCCAACTCTTCATCATTAAGGATCATAACAGCCTAAATATATATATTTGTTACACATATTATGCAAATACACAAGATAATACATGTTATGAAATATGCACATATGGTAGCCAATGATAGTTATTCCTCACAGATTCTTCATAGCATCCATCAGGAAAGATAATTCCTCTTAAGAAGATGACTCTCTTCACTTGACTTTCTGTTGTTATCTACAATTTTTTTTAAAAGTATTAAGATTATATTTTTAAATTCATGCTGTTTCCAAAGGAATGAAGATGTTTTTTGATCACGTAACTGTCCATCTTTACAACTATATGACATCATAAAACAAAAGAGAATCCTTATAGCTGAGTTTTTCCATGATAATTATATTTTGGAAAGAAAGGGGAAGAAAGATTGAGTCAGAGGAGAAATTCACAATGGATGTTGAAGAAATCTACATTTCAAGAAGAATGCAGTTACTGGATTCCATGCATCTCTTGGGGAACAGTGATCCTGCCTGTGGGTAAGGCCTCTCTGTCTTAGGAAGTACCTGCTAGTCAGAACTAGCCTACGCTGTGCTACACACGGAAAAACAGTACTCTCCTGACCAAAAGGCTAAAATTTAAGAACTAAAAGATAGCTTCAATATGGTGACAAATTTGGGCATTCTGGAGTGTCCACTCTCAGAGAGAAAAGGAGGCAGCATCATCCCTCCAACAGAGCCCCTCCTTGCCATAGAGGGATGCTGACTTTTGCACCCTGAAGACAGCCTTTGCATAAGAATGACAAGCTGGCTGTTTACTGATGGGAAAAGAAGTGGGACTTCCCTCAGAGAGCCATCAGGCAGGGGTCCGGAGCCAGAATAATGCAACTGACAGTGGGTGCCTCATTTTACAAGGGGGTGCATGCTGAGAGTTCTCCCCATCCCGTACATGAATATCACTCCACCAAGAAAATACCAACCTGTAAGAGATCCGTGGAGATATTTCCTATTAAAAATAAGAGGAGAAGTAAGTTTCTCGGAATAAAGGCACAGGGATTCTCCAGGCATCCGGAAAATGACTGCTTAGAATTCACAATGAATTTCAAAGGCTTTTAATTCATTAGAGATCATTCCCCACATAATTCAAATTTTAATCTAACATTTAGCTCTTTCTTACATAACACTAATCACATCAGAGTATACTAAACAGTAAAAGGAAAAAAATAAAATAATTCATTCGAACAGTATTTTTATATGAAAGAGTATAATTATCCCTTGAAGTCTTCACATCATATAAACACCGTGGACAAGAAACTCCCATTTCATCCCTGAGATAAGTTCATGTTGTAGAAAAGATTAAACGGCAGAGAATGATGAGCACCCATAGTGGAGGTGCTGACAATCCCAAGATAATTGCACAACTTCATAACGTAGTATATTCATCATGAAATCAGTGTGGGCTAATTAGTCTGTGAAGGACTAATGAATTGGTTATTACATTAGATCTCCATGCCTTTTATTGAAAGGGAGGAAGAGATTGATAAGTAGATAAAATCTACCCATATATTATATTAGATAGCTAAATACATAATGTAATATATATACATATATACCTATATATGTGTATGTGTATATATATATATATATGTAGATAGATACACCTGTATATGTATGTATATATATACACACATATATATGTGTGTGTGTGTATACATTGATATAGATATATACATGGATCTACATATACTGCATTTTAACGCCCTTAGAATTAGAAATCACATTTCACCCCACTGCCCAGTATGCACTATAGTATTCTGCTATATCAGAATTTTGGGGGGATAGGGGCTGTGGGGAGACTAAACACAATTGCAGTTTCTCCCACCATCCAGAACTCAGCTTGAAGAATCCCACGGAGTCTGCCTTGAAGCCATACTGAAACAGTCCCTTGGCCCCTGGAACTTTGAGAGGAGGACTCCAAAGCTCTCCGCCATGGCGGCCATGCTGCCCTCTAGGGAGAGGGAGGACACTGGTGTTCAGAGTGTGGCCCAGACACTCCCTTCCAGAGCTCCTCCAGTTTCACTGGGGCTCCTGTGGCCCATAGGCTTCTGGATGAGTCAGCCAAAAACACACATTTATTTCTATAACACTCTCATGTCATATGAGTTTTTCCTGAATTTTATTGAAGTGAAGAATCTCCAAAATACATAAAACCAAAGGTTAAAAAAAAAAAAAAATGTAAGGCACTTAGAATCAGGTCAATAGTCTATAAAATTCTTTTCTCAGGCTGCAATCATTTTCTAACAGTGACTCATTGGTGGAAAAACTGGAGGGTGGCACCAACCATTTGACTCCTTCATGTTTCTATTCCTCTTGCCCTTGTGTCAGTAGCAATGGCAATACTGAAATCATGCAGCACTACTTTCATGACTTCCTGCCTTACTAATAATGAGGGAAATTACACAGGGGGTTATGAGCATTGAGACAGAAGTATCCCTTTCCTTCTACACATATTAAGATGGGATGACAATACTGAAATAGTCCTCCGGCTTACATGACATTCCCTGAGCTAAAACCAGTACAACGTAAAACAGGAAGATTTCAGCCAATAAACTGCAAAATGTATGAGCCACATAAAAATTACAGTACTTGTTTTTAATGGTTGCCGGTACCCGCCTGTGTTGTTTTTGCTTTTTTTTTTTTTTTTTTTTTTTTTTTTTTTTTTGTCCACCAAAGAAGTTGTAGCTGGAGACAAAATATTGCCAATGCAGGTCAAAGTAACACTAACTCTAACTCAAGTTAGTGTGTTGAAAGGTTGGTCCCCAGCGGAATGTTTACTATAGGTTGAGATAGGGTTTGTTAAAGGGTACCAGGTGCCTTGTGGATGATGGCATCTTTCATCCAACTATAACAAAGATATTTGAGGATAAAGAAAGACCTGGCAATTTTCCTAAAGCATCGATGGTGCCCTCCTCTCCTCCAAAGTCCTGGTTGATACAAATAATTTAAAGAACATCACAGCCAAGCTCTGAAAGAAAATTGCTTCCTACTTGTACCCACAGAGCATGGTCTGCTGAGGGGCAACCAGGTGCATTATCTCTACAGAGCAATGCAAGAAGCCACTATTTTTTTTTTTTTCTTTTGATACTGGGAATTGAACTCAGGGGTACTTGACCAGTGAGCCACATTGGAATGTGGCTTTTTTATATTTTATTTAGAGACAGGTTCTTACTGAGTTGCTAGTGCCTCCCTAAATTGCTGAGGCTGGCTTTGAACTCAGGATCCTCCTATCTCAGCGCCCCCTCCCGGAGTCACTGGAATTACAGGCACAACCACACCCAGCAGTCACTTTTAACCAACTTAATTACACTAGTTTTTCTGTCCTTTTCATATGAAGGAAATATTCATTCTATTGCTTATCAACTTTATTTGAGGGACTAAATTCAACCCTAAATATAGACTCAACAGTAAATCAAAGGTCATTTAAGGTCACAAACTCTGTGTGGGGGAGACCTACTTCCTTGCACATGGCATAAATACCTACTATCATTATGTCACACAGTGACATTGGTCACACAGTGAGCCAAGCACAATGGCTGGCATCTGAAGGCAGCATGGAGTGGAGATTCCCTTTAGGACTACTTCATCTCTGGACAACCGAGACCTCTGCTTCTTTGCCTCAGGTTGCATACCCACATGGGTCCTCCTGGTTCAAAAATATCTGCCTCTGGTGGTTATAGTAGCCAAACCACAGAATCAAACTGGGTTGAGTCCATCATTACCTCTGCAAGTCTCAAAGACCAAATTTCTACTCAATGGGCCTAAGGGCCAACGGGCCTTCAACATGTACATCTCACTTAAAGGTACAAGTAATGCAATAACGGGACTGCAGAACTTCCACACCTTTTCTCAGATACCCCCTCTGGTCTGTTAGTTACCAAGTATAATGCAAATAAATAACACAACATCACCACCATCTATGTGTCAGGACTATCCATGCAACTTGTTAATTACCTCATAGAGTGAAATGTACTCAAGCAGAATAAATATAAAAGGCCAAAGGGAACGTGTAGCTTATGTTGCATGCACGCCAGTTAGAGCACTTTAATTTCACTGTGAGTTCAGAGTCAAAAAAAAAAAAAAAAAAATAGAAAAAGAAAACATAAAAAAAAAACAAACCTACCAGAGGCACATTTAGAATTCAGCAGAGCATAGAGTATTTAATATGCCATTTGCATTTTGACGGCTTAGAAATGTCTACACTGGATTTGCTGGATCCTCTGCAATGAGCACTAAGTGGCCACTGAGCCTTTGTTTATCTGTTTCTTAAAGGAAGCAGAACCATTTTCCTGACATTTTCAGAGCTGGGTTGGTGTTTGTTTGAGATGATAAACTGGAGACTAAGGAAGCATGGCCCTGGGAGGAGCAGGTTTTGCCTGGAGGATTGGGAAGCGCTGGGTTAAGGCAGTCTTCTTACCAGGCATGACCGGCCAGCTGAAAGCCAAAATAAAAAGAGCCATTCCCTGAGATGGACATCGTCACCCTAGGTACCTGTATGAAGACATGGATGGTGTGACTCTATTTTGTGAACAACCAGAGACAAGAAAAATTGTGCTCTGTGTGTGTATTATGAATCTAAAAGCATTCTGCTGTCACTTATAACAAATTAGAATTTAAAAACAAACAAACAAACAAAAAGCCATTTGCTTTGTTCCCTAGGCCTCTGTGAGCAGAGATGCTTGAGACCCTGTGAATTCTGCCACCAGTGCCACCTACTCTTTCCTTCTCTGGACAGGAAACTTCATCATCCTAGTACTCAAGTTTAGAAGACCTGTCACATCTGAAAAAGAAAAAAAAAAAAACTCCTTTGTTTACTTATTCGGACACTTAAAATCACAAACTATCAACTAAGTGGGTGCCCTAGAAGTCCCCCAAAACTTTTGATTAAATTGTCTGAATTTTGAAAAATGTAATACACTTGACCATTTTTAAAAGTTGATTTGCTAAAGAAATCATGAATACAGAGACAATACCTGCATTTTAAGGGATTCACCTCTTTAGGGAAAGATGGATTTTTTTTGGGGGGGGGGTGTTATTCACAGGAACTTCCTGTCTTCCTTAGAAAACAGAGAAGAGGTGTGGTCCTACTATAAATGAATTGGCAAGCAAATTAAAATTCCTAGTGTCCTTTGGTAATAGAAAGTTTTTAAAAGGGAACGCATCTAGAAGCCTCCAAGTTTGGGAGGGCATTTCTTCTTCGCTGTCCGGTTACATGTTTTCTGTGGAAATTCAGCAAGGTGTGCCTTGAAATTCCTTGGCTCGGTGCGCGAATGTTAGCAATACCTGAGCATCCCCCACCTTGCTCTTCCGGCCTTGCCCAGGTGAGGCTGCCTTGGGCTAGTCTTCCTTGAGCTGTATCTTAGGGTGCTTTCCAGAGTAACGCTTGCAAATGCCTGCATTCTCCTGGTTGCACACATGCAGGAAAAGGTTGAGAAAGAAACTTTGCCCAGACACCTGGGAGATCAGCTGGGATCAAGGACACAGATCTGAGCCAATCCACCCATTTACTACATGAAAACGCTGAAAGCCTTCCTCATTTGCTGTGATGCCTGAAAATGTGTTGCTTCTAAGCAGACGCGCACTCTTGGGGTTCAACCTTTACAACGCCGTTAGTAATCAGAAAGAAAATGAAAATCACCGTGAATTCCCGGTTTGCTCAACGTTTCACTGAGGAGTACAGATAACTAAAGCCAGTTGTCCAAGGGTAACGGGTTCCAATGACCTCAACTGCCGCCGCCTCCAGCCTCTCACGACTCGGCAAACAGGTCACGAATTACGCCCCACGCATCAAACACTCCGCGCTTGCCTTCGCCACAGTGCAAGCGGCCACCCGGGCGCGCGCGGCGCAGCTGCCCGCGGCCGTGGCCCGCGCCCTCCGCCAGAGCGCTCCTCCCCGGGAAAACCCTATTGCGCGCAGGCGCCTCCGAGGCGACCGATTCCTAGCAGCCAAGCCCCAGAACCAAGTGGCTAGCTCCGCGGCCAGAGGCCCGACCTTCGCCACCAGGTCTTTTCTTGGCAAGGGGAACGGGACCCCGCCCCAGTTGCCCAAGCACCCAAACAGCGGCTCAGGCGCCGGCGTCACAGCGTCCTGCTGGGCTGCAGTTTCCTCCCGCGCGGCCCCTGGCGCTCTTGACCTCCCGGGTGCAGAGGAGATGCGGCCCCGGCCCCGCGGGGGTTAATGAACAAGCCGCGCGCAACCACCGCCGCGTGGGCCAGACAATAGCGCAGTGAGCTCGCAACCCAGCGTCCAGGTCCTCTTAGCGCGCGCGCACGCGCGCGTGTGTACACACACACACACACACACACACACACACACACACGCAGGGGCCTGGGACCTTGGGCTCTACTTCTTGGCTTCTACTACCAGGATATGTGGTCCCCAGCGCACAGGAGGCACTCTCCTCTCTGGGGCTGCCCCTGCAGGCTCTGGGGCGACCAGGACTTTGTGCCCCCTCTTCCCTGTTCGCCTCAGGATCAGCCAAAGCAGCCCCCTCCACAGCCTCCCTTCCGCCTCCGCCTCAGCCTAGCGCGGCAGCCCACCCGCGTGGGGGTGGAATCCGCCCGGCACACACGTGTGCGGATTATTAAGCAGGCGAGCCAGGGCCGCTGCTGTCTTCACGCAGCAACCTCTGCTAATTGCGGGGGAAGGGAGATCCAAGTGAGCGGAACTCAGGGGAACCGAGAATGCGCTGGGAGGCCGAGTTTCCAGCCTCCAAGAAAGAAAGCCCGAGGCCTGGATGGGCCTCCGGTGCGGGGAAAGGGCGGGAAGTTTTACAGAGTTGCCTGGCAGGTGTTTCCTCTCCACCAAGGGCTGATTTGGGCAATACCAGCTCCTGTGCCCCTGACCCAAGCTACTTCTCCCAGCGACACATAACCACGCACACCTCCCAGGATGCAGCCCTGTTTGCCCTCGACTTTTCCTGCTTCCCTCTCAATTCCCAACTGAGACCAGTGAGACCAGAGGCTGCTGCCAGCTGACCCTGCTTGGTGGATGGTGCCTGGGTAGCTGGTGGGTCCGGCGGCGGTAGACAAGACAGGACCTCTTGGCCACACAGGGCAGGTGGGCAGCGGGCGCGGGAAGCTCCCAACCCCAGCGACCAGGAACTCTGGCGACTAAGGTTCACCATTCATCTCCCCGGGGTCTGCCTTTGTGAGGGCAGATGCTTGGAGCGGCTGCTGGCGCGGAAGTCCAGCTCTGCCCCAGCCCTGAACGCAAAGGGGAGAAAAGCGCTGGGAGCAGAAGCCCGCCTGCAATGCTCTCCTCCTCTCTCCAGGCCGGTCTGGAGTTTCACGGAGCAGAAGAGTCCTTCTTCGCCTTTTCAATCACCCTTGAATCTGGACCACTGGAAGAATCAAAAATGGGGAAGGAGAATATGGAAAAGTCTGGAGAGGAAAGGGTAATTTCATGTGGGGAATGAGCAAATGATCGTCAAAATTTTTTTTAACAAGATTCGATTCTATCCTTTAAAAAGAAAAAAAAAATCTGTGTAGATACACATATTTGCAGGAGCAAGACGATGGGGGTGTTGATTGACAAGGGAAACATCCAAGGAGGGTGAAAATGAGGAAACGGGGAAGCTACTTTCCAATGTGAAAATCAATCGATATTCATATTCATCCTCTCCTCTCGGTTTCCTTCCCACAGAACAGACAAGTGCACAAGCTGTTGCCAGCCCAGCGGTCGTGCAGCCTGTAGGCTCCCTTAGGGCAAAGCATTCCCAACTCATTTCAAGGAGAAAACCAAGTTCACAGAGCCAGGAGCCCCAGGAAGCACCCAGAGGGACCCCTTCTCCCAGCGGATGCGGGGAGGGGGGCTAACCCTGTGCACAGTGAAGACATCGGGTGGAAGCCCGGCCACAACTCCCTGCCTGCTTCCCCCACCTCGCCGGCGCCTGGCAACTTGCGAGGGGAGCAAAGTCCGGGGGAGAAGAAGAGGGGGCGACCTCACAGAGGCTGGAGCAGGGGTGAGGAGGGGAAGGGGTTTAAGGTGCGAGGACGCCGGCTGGCAGGAGCTGTGCCGGTCTGTACCCAAACCCCTGTAGAGAACCCAACTAGCAAGGCCGACGACTTTGCCCGGGCCGCTCTCCCAGGTGCCCTCGTCCGGGGAGAAAGTCCCAGCACCCGACCCACCATGCCCACATCTCGGAGGAGCCACAGCGCTGTTTCAGCCCAACTCGTGCTTGGCTCCTTTCCCCCTGACAATGCTCACCACCGAGAAAAGAGAAGCATCTCCTTTGAGCCCAAGTGAGGGGAAGGAAAGGCGGGGGTGGGGCGGGAGCCGACGAGGGTTGGGAAGAGGGCGATGGAAGCTCATCCCAGGCATCGCGTTCCCCCAGCGTCGGCGATGGAGAGCCACCGGGCCGTGCCGGCTGCTCCGTACCCTGCCATGCCCAGAACCGACACTTGCGTTCGCCAACCGGGCCTCCGAGGGTTCGGCGGTTTCCCCCGATACCGATCCAGCCTCTTACCCTTAGCTGCAGCGAGGAGCCCCGCACACAGAACCACCAGCGCCAGAAGCCGGAGCAGCGACTTGAATTCCCTCCACGCAGTCATGTCTGCAGATATTCCACACGCACCAGACACCGATGGCTCTTCTCAGATGCGCCCGTCTCCTCCGAGGAACGGCAGGGCTATGAACAGAGCCAAATAATCACCAGAGGGCAAGGCGAGCCGGAGAGATCCCGGTCCTGAGACCGGCCGCGCATCCGACGCCTCCTGCAGGTCTGGGCGCCCGGCTTGCTTCCCTTTCATAGCATCGAGTCCCGAGCCACTGCAGGGCTGAGCTGCTCGGAACGGAGACCCGGGATGGCGGGGCCGGGGCCGGGGACGAGCGCTGGCCGAGTCGGGCAGGAAGGCACCAAGGCGGCGAGGCTGCGGGAGGGGGCGAGGCGGGGAGAGGAGCGCGCGCAGCCAGGAGAGACCTGGAGAGGAGGCAGCTGGAGAGAGAGCCAGCGAGTGGGAGATGCGGGAGGGGCGCGGGGGGAGGAGAAATCCAGGCGAGAGAGAAAAAGGCGGAGAGCGCAGAAGACAGGCTGCTAGCGGCGCAAGGAGCCGCTGCCGTGGCGGCTGGACTCAACCATCCCTACCCACAGAGAGGGGAACGGGGCTGGGCTCGGCGCAATCCCAGACAGAGCCCAGCCTGGGCCCTCAGGCTCCCCGCACGGTGCTGCGCTCCATTCGGCCTGCGGCGCGTCAGAGCGCAGGCTGGAGAGAGGAGACTTGTTGGGCGCTCGGGTGAGGGAAGCCCACGCCGCGCACGGGGGAGAAACCATGTATTGGCAACTCCAGCAAACCCGAGGGCTCTGCGGGGGCAGAGGCTGGCTGGCCTCCATCTATTGATCTCGCTTTCGTAGCTGACCAGAGCGAAGCCCCCCTGTGTAACTTAAGAAGGAAATGCAGGTGGAATGAAAAGGGCACAGCTCTGATCCCAGGGAAAATAACGTATATCTTTTTTATTTCATTTTATTTTGGAAACAGTCTGTAGCAGGTGACTATTTACAGGGAGTTATATTTTCCCAGTTCCTTACTTTGAGTTGTGTTAGGGTTACCCATGCACAGGATTCAGATCCAAGTGAAATTTAAAATGAGGAAGAGCTTCTGAAATTGACACCCTGGTCTGGGTGTGAGAGCTGGCGTGTAGACACACTTCAGTGAAACCCAAGATCACATTAAGTGGTGGGGAAGGACCGCAGAAAGAAAGGCAGATCTTCTTCCTGATTGTGCAAAGGGATGGAGCAGGCAGAGAGAAGCCACTCTGAGACAGCAGTGTGTGATGCCAGGAGCTGCATTTCACCCAGCTCCCCAGATGCAGGAGATCTCAGGCAAGCTCGGGGACAGGCAAAAGGCAAGACTTTCAGGGAAAGGTGGTGAGGTAATGGAAAAATAGAAACCTCAGGTGAGTGGTAATTTCCACAAGGGGCATTTCAAGGATTCATCCTTGTTAATCAAAAGGTTTAGGTAATTTCAGAGGATTGGCAAGAGAGGAAGGTGAAGCCACACCTTGGTGAGGAGGATCGTAACCCTCTCTGGAAGCACAGTGACATACCAGCTATGTCCTGGTCCCTGGAGCCACATCAGGCTGGAATGGGGAGCCTGCTGTCACCATCTGGACACCACTCAATCACACCTGCATTTGGTCTAGTCAGTCTTGGAGATTAAATAGATTGACAGATTCATAATGTGTCATATTTCTTCTGTAGATTTCTTAGCCCCTTCCTGGCCCTGGTGCTATTCTCTAGACTGCGTAAAAATGTGATGATAAATCCAGAAATGGAGGACTGCACTCTAGAAGTGGGAGCACCAAAGCAGGATTTCCCGAGTCTGCTTACAACCTGCCAGAGCAGTGGGACACACCACCAATAAGACTCTTCTCTCATATTTACAGAGTTCCTAAATATGAGGTGCCGGACTGGCTTCTCTGAGAGAGGCAATCCTAGAAATAACTTGGATTTTCCAAGGGCAGAGTCCTATTTTGTCTTGATTGTCTCTGGAGGGGTTCTAAGAAGACAGAATAGCTCAATAAAATGGGAGTTCCTACTGGAAAGCCATGGGTCCTAGTCTTAACAACCAGCCGGGCATGGAGAGGAGACGGCCCCCCTCTGTGATTTTAAATCAGACCTCAGAGGCCATCTGTAGCTCAGTACCTGAGCAAAGATGCTTCTTTAGACCCAGTAAGTGCTCCCATAGTCTGCTTGGAGCTCCTTGTCAGAAGGCATTGATCTCCTTCGGGAGCTGAAGAGCTGCCTCTGAGAAACAGTGTCCTGTTTCTGCACTGCCATTCCTAATGACTCATGTCACCAAGAAATATTTCTGCCATTAAAAAACGTTTTCAAAATCTTACCATCCTAGGCTAGGAATCAGGTGAATTTCAGGTTATTAGGATCCCAATCAGGACCACTGAATGTTACCTGGGAAATCAAACATATTCACACGTAGCTGGAACAGGCACTAGGTTGAAGTCACCCTTCATGGGGATGTGCTTCGAAACCTTCTTTAGCCACCTTCTTTCTCCAGAGTACAAAGACCCTGATTCCTGCCATCAACAAATAAGGGAACCATTTATTTTTGGCCATATCACATATTAGGATGTTGCCATAATCCGAGGTGAGCTGTCCCTTGATCATAAGTTTGAGGAGAGTGGAAAGCGTCTGCCAGATGAGAAGGTTGATTCTGTAACATGGTCGTGTTTGTGTGTAGAATTACGAACCCCCTCCCCAGGATATCAAGACCAGCTTGCTGTGGGAGAAATCATGGGGCACTGCTGCCATCTAGTGCCCAGCTTTTCTTGTTCAGAGTTTGCAGTGAAATTGGTCCCTGGGTCTCCTCTCCTATCTGATGTGGGGTTCCTCTGGGGTTTTTGAAAGACACCCACTCCAGCCCCCACTGCACACGGTGTTCTGAAAACCTTCTTGTGATCTGGCCACATATAACGCCTATTGTTATGTTACCAGAGGCTGTTTTTCCCTTTTGACTCTTAAATGGTTGTGAAAGCTTGAGATCTATTAGAATTCTCATTCCTCTTGTTAGAGTTCTCCTGCCCCAATGGGATCACAGCCGTGCAGGAAGGTGGGCAGCTCTGTGGCCCTTCTCCTCGAGGGTCTTCAGGCCTGGCTCAGTGCACATCTGCACTAGGCATTTGACTTCATTTCCCAGCCTAGGCGTGACGTGCTGCACGGCCTCTGGATCCTGGCTAAGCTGCATTAGAAATATTATTGCCCTCAGGAGTGGGGAGAGAGTTGAAGAGGACAGTGATTAAAAGCAAAGACATCCTGACACTTTAAAAAGGGTAAAGACTTCCCCCAAATCAGACACCTGAAGGAAGACTGGGTCACAGAGTGGCAGCATGCACATCTGAAAGATGCTGCAGGGGAAGAGGACCAGCACATGTTAAGTGAAATCACCCCAGGAGGGGACAGAAAATGTGAGTATGATGCTTAAGATAAATATGGATTTTTAGAAAAATGCCCAAATGAGAATGCTAATTAGCTAGCAAAGCTGTGCATGTGTGAAAATCTTAGAGATCGTAGTATGTTGCAGGATAGCCAAATTTGTCACTGTTCGGCTTGTGTATTGTCATATGTATATCTATTATATTATGTATTATATATGTATATGGGGAGAGAGAGAGAGAGAGAGAGAGAGAGAGCGAGCGCAATGAAACAGTTGGGGGAAATTCTTTCTTGATAGAGGTGTCAGTATGAGGGCTGCATGATTCAGGTTTCCCTAAATGAAGTGCCTGTCTTGAGAGAGAATCAAGTATGAGGAAACTTAAAGAATAAAAACAGAATTTGTGATTATCACTTACTGTTTCAGAAGACAGTTGATGATCCCATGGAAAATGTGTTTGCCTTCGTCTCCCTCCAGTGATGAGAAAAGGAGGATTCAGGGGACATGTAGGGGACCACACCATACTATGGCCAGCAGCAGAATTTCATCAGGGCTTTTGCAGCATCAGAGTTGAAAACCATCCCCTGCAGCTCCTTCCTGCCCCCAGAGGCCAAGGGGCTCTGTACAGGGTCCTGTGTGCTGCTTCATAGGAGAACAGAGCTAGACAGCTTTGGAACCTCCATTCCTTGATGGTAGGATGCTGGTGCTTCTCAAGTGCCTATGATGGACTTTCCCTAGACCTCCATCAAAGGCAAAGGTACACAGGACCATTTGCAACTATTTATTCAGTAAGCCTGGATTTTTACAACTATCTACATGGGCTGAGTTTATAATGTTGAAAACTCGCTGTGTTTTTCTTTGAATAACACACACACACACACACACACACACACACACACACATGATGGGAAACTAATATGACAAATTGGAGTCAAGAAACAACACTGAAATGAGCCCATGGGAAGGGAGAAGATTGTGGATTTTCTGCTTTCACAATTAGGTAACTCAACAGAGGGGCAGGAAGTAAAGCAGGTGTTGGTGGGATTAGGATGACCTGGCTCATCAGAGCAGGATTGCTGAGCCCAGCCCCAAGGCTCTGAGGCAGCATTATCTGGGATGGGCCCAAGAATTTACATTTCTGACAAGTTCCAAGGTGACACGGGTGAATCAGAGAAATGCTGGTGCAGGAAGTTGACTTTGGAGCCAAAAGTATCTGCTTTGGATCCTCTGTTGGCAAAGTCCTAGACAAAAGACCTTAGAATACACAAAAGCACTAACTTAGACATGTGTCTGTTTCCTCCTCTGAAATGCAGATGATGAGATTTTCCTCATGGACCTGTTGTTGGGAAAAACAAACAACACAGACACAATGCCTGATCCCTAGGAAATCCTCAAAAACATCATTTTGGTTTTCTGTGTAGTGGGTCTCTGAAAGGGAAGAGAAGAAGGAAGTCCAGATGGGGACAGGCATTTCCATCTGCTCTAATCCGTAATTTAGGAGTGCATACTGGATTTGGGGAGAGATAAGAGCACATTCAGTCAGTGTCTCCTGGATTGCCTCAAGGTGAATCCTGCAGGAACCCGCCCAGGAAAGCCAAGCTCCTCCAACCATGACTTTCAAGATCAGCCTGAAAGCCTGCCTCACCCCAGGTTTTCCCCTGTGCTTGTGGAACATTAGTGAGCCTGCAAGCTCGTCTGGGGCCAGGTGGAGTGACACTCTGAATGCTCATTAATGTTTCCTCTGGCACCAAAGAACATTCAGGGCACAAGTACTCTGAATGCTATCAGTAGGGTTAGATGGACAAGTGGGCATATCAGTGAAGGGACCAAACTCTTCTGTTGCCCCTCCAGGATTAAATATTGCCCTACAAGCACAAATCAGTGCGTCCTGCCTAGTGACTGCAGGATCACTGGAAATTGGTGGTGTTTTCCACTCTCCAAGAGCCTGTGTCTCAGAAGTGCCAGGCTCAGTGTCATTCTCCCTCTCCCTTGTGGAAGAGCCACTTCACCCCTGTGACTCAGTTTCCTATTTTTGCAACCAGAGTTTGGACTAATGTTTGTGCTGCTTCTCAAATTCTGTTCTTTCCTTTTATGTCCTCGGATTTCACCCTTTTCCCATTTTTCCACTCACTCTAAATGCCATACAGTGGCACCTCTGTGTAAGTTCAGTGAGTTCTCTATAGGAAAGTCATTCCAGGATTGAAAGACAGAAATTTGTGTTAACCAGGGAAATAGTCACAAGCACACACGTGTGCATACACATACGCGTGTGCATGTGTGTGCACGCACACACACACACACACACACTCTATCTCTGCAGAGACTTTGGAACATGCTGCCTCAGTGTATCCATAAGCTTGAATGATGGTTCCAATTTCTTACATATCTTTCACACACACACACACACAAAAAAAAAAAAAAAAAAAAAAAAAAAACTGAACCGTGGAGTGAATACCAAGTGAAAAGTAACCATCCCACTCACAAATAAGCTGACCCCAGATGTCAGGGCAGGGTCTCTCCCTGTGTTGTAATAGATCCCAATATTGAGGAAGCATAGCGCTACGGCGTTTTCCTCCACTCGGTTTTAGGACGCATGGAGGGCAGCCTTCCCCACACCTGAGAAGCAGGCTCCAGTGCCAGTGGCCTTCCATTCTGACGCCGAGGGTGTGTGGCCCCTCAGACGTGTCTGCTCCACTGCCCTTGGGCCTGCCAGGATCACCAGACAGAAGGCTCAGCGTGTCAGTGTGTCTGCAGTAGTACTGCCCAGCTGCCCTCCTAGTCTTGGAGGCTTTCCAATGTCCAGGAGCACTCTGTGTGGAAGGTGCTCCTGGGACTGGACAGCGGCTAGTCAACTCCTAACAGGACCTTGTTGAGAAGGTGAGGTCCCTCACCAGCACTGCAGCAGGCAAGATGTGGGGTGCAGTGGGGCGGGGTCCCCAAAGGGCCTCCAAGATCCCGGACAGAGGCCCCCCGGGAACTCCCCCACAGCACCCTTCCCCCCACCAGGCCACGTATCCACCTGCTCTTGTCGACGGTCTCATACGTGGAGAAACTATTTCTGTGGGCAAAATGTGGATTTCCACTAACCTGAGCTAATGTGACAGTTCCTCTGTTTCCTAGCCAGGTGGCCCTGTGTGGTACCCTAGATGCAAGAATAGATTGCCTTGTTTTAAAGAGATCATTTCTTTAACTCATATGATTGTTGTGAGATTAAGTTGATATATGGAAAATGCTGAATTTGAATTTGAAAAGAAATAAAAGATCAGTTCCTTTTTCTCTCCATTCTTTTTAGTTTTACCTCTGAATTTAAATCTATTTTGATTTTTATCCCCTGTAGGATTGTCACTCCTTTCTTATTGATTGAAATAAGAGCCTGTAAAATATTTCCTGAAATTGTGTCTGCAAAAATCTTCCCTGTTGGAAAAGAGTCTCTGAAGAGCTCACGCTCATCCTTTGAACCCCTGCAGAACCACCAGCTCCTGGTTATCCCTGTAAACGCAGAGAGTGCCACAGTCAGCACCAAAATGATGGGCGACTGTTGCCACGTGTCCAGCTAGCACAGGCCACAGCTGGCCCGAGTGGCTGGGGCATGCAGGTTCTGCCCAGGAGCAGAGGGACTGTGAACCACGCCAAGCCTCTGGAGTCCGGTATGCTCCTAGGCTGGAGGCGAGAGGCTAGAAGACAAATGAACATACCTGAGGTCTTGTAAATAAGTGTCTTAAGGAGGATGGAAGCAGGAGTTGGAGTCCATGCCTGTGCGTTCCACGCTGCCTCCTCCAGGATGCCCAGGGCCTGAAGGAAAGATGCAGCTGGGGATGGGCTTGAGGGATGGAGGAGTGCCCTGGGGAGAGGTGCGCCATGTGCAGGGATGCCCACCTAGAGAATTCCAGGCACGTGTACGCCTGGTGAGGAGACTTATTGAACATCTCTTCGAAGTTGGGACCCATGGTACTGAGCTCAGTGAGAATCTGTGTTTGGTGAATATGCACCATTTGACAGGAGCGGGCATCACTCGGTGGTGCTGTGGCAGAGGGGAGTGTTGAAATACAACACAGGGTGTGGTGAGCAGGACAACAGCGGCTGCCCAGTGGCAGCACCCCCATCCTCCCCTACGTCATGGGAGCCCATCTCCGCATTCCAGGCTTCCACGTTCCTGCTAATAGGAATGGTAAGAGGATATGAAGAAAGGTTCCATATCGATGATTCCCAGGGAAATGCAAATCAAAACCCCAATGTGATATCCTCCCACCCCAGTTAGAGTGGCTATTGTCAAAAATACAAAAACTAACAATTGCCTATAAGAATGCAGAGAAAGAATAGTGGGAAGGTAAAGAAGGATAGCCACCATAGAAAACAGTATGGGGAGTCCTCAAAAACTAGAAATAAACCTAGAGATGATCCACATAAACCTCTTCTGGGTATATATCCCAACAAATTGAAGTCAATATACCTAAGAGATACCTGCATGTCCATGTTTTCTGCTTCACTGTTCACAATAGCCAAAATACGCAATCAGCAGAGTGGATAAAGAGCTAGCAGACACACACAGGTCCTCATACACTGGTGGAAACTAAAAACAGAGGTCACATAGATCACACAGGTCACCAGGGGCCAGGAGGGGGTGTGTGTTGAGGGTGCCACAGTACTGTTAGGGCACCGGTGTGACCCTCATGTTCTGTAGCAGGGGTGCACTACGATTGTCTTCAACATGGAACCATTTCTTTCAAAACACATAGAGAGGAGTTTGAAGCTTCCCAACTCAGAGAATTGAAACTATTTGAAGAGACAGAAGTGCTAATTGCCCTAATCAGATCACTACACGCGTGTACATGTACTGAATTATACCATGGTGCCCGGAAATAAGTACTTCTGTGACACGTCAACTAAAGATCTCAAACATTTAAAGCATCTTTATTAGCAAGAAGCCACGTGTGGTCTACTATGTGTCCCTGGTGCCTCCTATGCACATACCCAGTGAGATGGCCAGCGTCCTCCCTGCTCCCCGTCTCTGAATCTGGGCTCTGGATGGAGGACTTGCTCTTCTTCATTCACATCCCAGTGATGGAGAAAACATGATGTTCAGACAGAAGCAGCTGCGGCAAGACTTCCCGAGGTGTCTACCCCTCCCTGAGCGTGGCCCTGTGGACCCAAGCCCTCGGGATGGGGAGCAGGTGGGGGTGGGGGTGGAAGCTGTTCTGAGCAGGCACAAGGTCATCCCATCCCCATCCAGCAAAGTCACCAGCTCAGATGCCAGACAAGGGAAGTGCTGAAGGAGGCGGAATCTCTCAGAGAGTGAAAGCAAATGACCGATCTTCGTGGTCAGGATTGCTGCGCAGTGGAAATGAGATCCTGGTTCTCTCCCGCTCTCCTGGGCCTGGTGGGAGGGGTGTGAACAGATGTCCTGTTCACACACATGGGCTGGAGGACACAGCCCTGAACCACAGCTGCACAAGGGGCCCCGTGCCTCAAGTGCTCCGGATGTCTGTACAGGACCTTTGGCCAGCGCCAGGCTCACCTTGGACCACACAGCTTCCTCCATCTGGGAGGAGTCCGTTTTCTTGGCTCCATTCAGGTGGCCCTCGGACACTGCCCATCAGTGAGCATCTGTTCAGCAGTGGGTATGGAGGAGAAGGCAGGCATGTGTGGTTCTTTCTGAGCTCAGGAGGACAGTCTTGGGTAAGAATGAACCAGCAGTCCCCTGGGGCAGTGCCCAGCACACAGTTCACAACGCAGCAGGAAGGGACTCTGGGAGGAGCAGGGCAAGTGGGTGACGTGCAGCAGGACTCCTGGGAGCCTGGCTGTTCTGAGAGACCAGAGACCATGAGCTCTGGAGCTCTACCCAGGATGCGTCCCTTCTTCTCCAGACCCAGAGGCCCTTGGAGGATGGAGAGCCAGGCACCGCTGGAAGTGAAAACTTGGTCGTGCTTAAACTTGCTCAGCATCTCGGAGCCCTCATTCAGCAGTCAGGTGGGACCACGATGCCATGATGCCGGGAGCCCGGGAGAGAAGGTCTCCATTTCACAGTCTTCAGCTGGGAACAGCCTCTGGCATTTGTAGTAGGAGAGAAAATGTCTACAGCCCTTTGAAAGACACTTTGGCCCCCAGGTGCACTAAACTGTTCTGATAGTATACTGATCACGGCAATTGGCCACTGGAGTCACTTTTAAGGAAGCTTTGCTAGAGAGATTCAGACTTCATCCCCAGGCTAATGAGCTCTTCTCCCCTCCCACTTTGTTTTGTTTATAAAGCTAATTCAGAAGATCAAAGAAGGGGCTTGATGTTGCAGCTGTCAGGAAATTAACTGAGCAGTGGGCTTAAAAACGTGGGCGTGGGTTTATATGTGGGAAGTTCCAAGTCACTATCTGACCAGCAAGCCTTGAGAGGAGAGAGTGAATAGCTATCTGTGGGTGGGGTCAGAAGTGCGCATGGTTTAGCCAGGGACTCCTAGGAGAGCCCAGTGTACCAATTTCCTACAAGTAAATAGCAGAATCTAAATCTCATAGGTAGATTCAATGGGATACATATATTTATGGTTTAGATATGAATGTTCCTCAAAAATTAATGTGTGAGACCATGCAGGAATCTTCAGAGGTGAGATGATTAGATCGTGGGAGGTGTAAGTTGGTGGGGTGCGGCTGGAGGAGGCAGGTTCCTGGGGGCATGCCTTTTGGTTTATCTTTTGTTCCTGGTGAGCAAAGAGAGCTGTCTCTAGGCTTTCTGGCTGCCTTGTCCTAAGCTGTTTTCCTCCTCCACGCCCTCCCACCATGATGTTCTGCCTGAACTCAGGCCTAGGCCTGTAGATCCTACCAAACGTGGACAGAACCTCTGAAACCCTGAGCCAAAGTAACCTTTTCCTCCTGTCAGTTGTTCTGGTCGGGTCCATTGGCAACAGCAGTGAAAAGTTGACTAAAGCACGTACATACACAGAGACACATACACACAGGTGCACACACGCCTGCTCACTCTCTCACACACAGACACACACATATGTAACTCTGAGTTACATATGCCTGACTGCTTTTTTTTTTTTTTTTCTAAGTTAAGGACAAGGTCTCTTATGGACTTTTGAAGATATCAGTAGAATGATGTTCTGAGACCTTTGATGGAAATTCCGATGAGGAAACCAGAGTAGGTCAGCCTGATGCAATATCCCATTGTCATAGGAAAAGCAGTCACCATGGCCACTACGTATTTATTTATTTTAATCTAAGCATGCAGTGGAGACCCAGGAGGGAGAAATAAACCTGGCACTTGCTGGCTTCAGCAAGCCCTTGGGTAGAGTGGGTGCCAAGGAGAGGTCGAGGAGAAGAAAACCAGCTTAGAATAAGCAATTCCCATCTTGGCCCCTGTATCCATGGGTCAGCCATGGGGACTCTGGAAAGTTCCTTAGTCTGGCTCCATCTTTATTCCATTAGCTCTTTAATCACTATGCCAATAACACCTGTCCCCAGTCCACCTGGGTCATTCTGGGGGTATGAGGAATGCCATAGGAGGAAAGACTCCAAATTAAAATGGTTTGCACCAATATTAGTTATTATTATTGATACGGCCAGATTTCATTAACAAGGAGATTTGGAAGTTGTTCACATTCATTTGTCATTGCAGACATTGAGGTCTAAATTAACATAGCCAACATGGCCTTTACTGTGGCAGCCAACAAGATAATGGATTTAAGCCTGTTTATTAACAGTCAAATGCTATACATTGTGATTATCATTAATGAAACAAAAATCCAACAAGAGTTGAAGGTGTCAAGTGAACAATCCCTCTTTCCCATGGGTGAGGGAGTTGAGGTCTGAAGAGGAGGGTCTTCTCAGCGGGCTTGCTCAGCAGGCCTCTTTGGAGCTCTTGGCAGGTGTGGGCATGAGACAGACACCTGCACAGCCCTCCACACCCACATGGTGCACCTGTGCTCTCAGCCTCATCTGGCCCTTGGACTGACCTTGGGCGATGGCTTGCATGGGGCGTGTCCCTGCCAAACCTCACAGGAATGGAAGCTTCATGCCTCAGTGTGACAGTGTCCCGAGTGACTAAGTCCTGGGGCACTCCTGTGATGGGCCAGTGTTTCCCCAGGGAGGCTGAGCTAGGTCTCCCTGGCCCACAAGGTTATCTCTGGCACTTGGCTTCTTTCTTCCCTGCGTGCTGGTGGCCACCCCAACTAGCGCTCTGCTGCGTGGTGCAGTCTGCCAGGTGACGACGCAGCAGGAGGTCCTCGTCTTATGCAGCTGCTTGATCTTGAATGAACTTCCCAGTCTCCAGGAAGACGAGTGAAGGAAGCCTCTTCTCTTTCCATAGCACCAAGCCTGCAGTGCTCAGTTATAGCAACGAAAAACAGAGTAAGACCTTGCAGCCTGAGGAATGCAATTGGTACACAGGGAAATGGGACTTGGGGCGGGCAAGTGACCTATCCAGATCCACAGTTCATATCACAGTGTTTGTCTGGAACTAGGGTTCTTCTTGAAAAGAGAGCTGAAATCTGCAGATTTCAGAAGGTTATAAATGGATTTGTGAAAATACCTGGCAATTGAAAGAAAAACTGTTAAACACAATAACAAAACATCTTCCTACAAAATATAAAAAAAATCAAACTTATTAAAAACAATACCCTTCCTGATGAAAAATTAGGGTAGAGATTGTAGATATTGTAGGAAGAGGGATTTAAAACCTGTTTCTATGCATGACATTCCCAGGGGACTGAATGTGTTGTCAATTACATACTTTTTTTGGGGGGGTGGGGGCACGTGTGTTCATCTTTCTGAGGAGATGGTCCATAGTTCCCCAAATGTTAAGCCATCCTGACATGAAGAGTTGCTTTGTTTAGAAATAAAGCTAGTAATAAATTTTGCCTCCTTTTCTTAAAAAAAGCTTCATCTATGTTAAGAAAAATGAAACACCCAGAACTTTTGCAAATAATGCACGCCCCTGTTAGTAAGGGAGCCGCCTGAGAAGGCATCAAGGAGAATTACTGCTTCCCTCTCCTAGTCTTCCAGTTTGTTGATTTAATCCCTCTTGCCACCAAGACAAGAATCTCCTTTATCACAATTCCAGAGCTTGGTGCAGTCTAGCTTTAAATGTCAAAGCAACTGAGTTTCCATCACTTTTATTAGGAAGCAGTCCTCCTCCTGGAATATCCTGCTGTGAAACTGTAATCCGGGAATCGGGAATCGGAGGCTGGCTGTCCCCAGCTTCACCAAGGGCATAGGGAAATCCCAGACTTACGGGATTTAAAGGGGGCACTGGCCACTTTGGCCTCTGGTAGGCCGTAGCTTTTCTACGCCTGGCGTCTCTGACAGCTGGAGATGTGTGTTTGTGTGGGTGGAGGAGGATCAGAGAAATCACTCTGCCATACAAACATGAGGTCCAGGGTAAAACTCGAGGTCCAGTTAGGGAGGAACCACACCAGCAGCAGTAGTTCACCCTCAGCTCACTGAAGACCCTGCCTTTGGCTTCTGTGCCTCCTTGCAATGCTCAGTGGGACTTGGTATCCACCCAAGCTAGCTCGAGGACTCACTGGGGTCCACTCCTATTTCTGAACCATTATTCTGTGACTTCATTGTGCCTCTATCACTTTGCCATCTTCGCTGCCGCTATTAAAACAGGAAATGGGCCACATATACAATCTAAAATGAGGTCCTGTGACAATGCTGAGCTCCACCCGGCCCACTACCTGGAAAGCCCCGCCCTCTGCCCTGGAAAGCCCCGCCTTCTGCCTGGAAAGCCCCGCCCTCACGTGTTTCAGGACCATGAAGAACCAGCTCTCCCCAAATGACTTAGATAAGGCTGGGAAGGCTGTGTATTGACCAAGGATAAGTCCAGACTCCTTTAGTGGTGTGTCTCATAAATGGTCAGTTAACTGTTTGTCTCTGTTGATGGATCTGGAACAAATTCCCACTAAGTTGACTTGACCAACCCTGGGTGGGCTTCAGCCAACTCCCAGGCTCCTGAGCCTAGGCCCACTCTGGAGTGATGGACACAGGCCCAGGCCTACTAGGGTGGCTGGCTGGTGACCAGGGGAGCAGTCCTGCCTGACGGATGAACACATTGCCCCTGCTCCACACCTGCATGACCTGGGTCTTTCTCTCCTTGTCTCTCCTCCCTCCCAAGAAGACCCACTTCCGCTTGCTCACAGAGTCCCTTGCTGGCCAAAGGTTGGACTGTGCTCCCACGGGCAAGGCCCCGTCCCCCTACTCAAAAATCTTTTCAAATAAAGTCTCTTTACTCGGGGCTCTATTGCTTTCTACTTGAGTGGAGCCTCCTGGGATTGAGTCCTAACCCTAGCTCTGTGATCTGAAGTTCCCTTTAGGAAAGAGACCAGACAATTCCCTTTGGGGTATTTCTGCTCTTTTATCAGATTTATTTTTATTTTTTAAATTTTTGGAAACAAAAGCCTAGGTAGCCTCTCGCCCACAGGAAATCCCGAACCCCCGGGAGGCTCCTTTCCGGGGTCCTCTTGCCTCTTAGCAGGGAGGTGGGTGGCCCCTGTCTGCCCACGAGTATCCACCAACAAGCTGCTCATTCACAAGCAACTTAGGAGGATTTCAAATTGTAAGTGACCAACCTTCTAATCAGCTCTGAGACCAAAATCCTGGGGGAAGAGGTTGCTGGGTCTCAGGTCTACCCTGCTCCTCAGGTCTTAGGTGCACGTTTTCTGTCATTTGGGGGAGGTTTTCACCCATTAGTTCCTCACATACCTTCCAGGTGTGTTCTTCTTCCTCTCCCTTCGAAGCTTCGGAAACAAGCGTGTTGCATCTGGGGATCTTGTCTCGTGGGTCCCCAGGCAGCCTGAAGTGACGGCAGGGAAGGGGGTTCAGAGGCACTGCCACAGTGGTGTGGGATAAAGAGGAGTCGGAACAGGGTGTGTTCGGGGAGGGACATAAAAGAGCTTGCTTCTCCCTCTTCAGTCTGCCCACGGAGCAGACTGGTTTTGGGAAAAATAATAATAAATGGACCTGATCAATAAGAGGTCTTGAAGCCTAATCTTGAAAAAAGGAGTGTGAACAACACGCCCGTGTCAGCTTCTCCTCACTGTGATGAACCCCTGAGAACACCAGCTGAGAGGAGCACAGACTGAGCTTTGCTCCTGGGGTCCGAGGTGGGAGCCCATGGTCTGCTGGATCATTGCTTTTAGTTCTGTTAAGGGGCAGAAGCACCGGGACGGAAGGGCATGGCAGAGCAACGTGGCCTCGAAGCGGGGAGAGAGCAGGGAGGGCACCCAGGACAAGAGGTTCCCTTCCTCCAACTGGGCCGCTCCTCCCACAGTCCCCACTGTCTCTCAGTGGTGCTGTCAATCATCAGCGCATCAAGGGGCCCACCACTGGTGAGATCAGAGCCCTCACGCTCCAGCCAGCTCCCTAGAGCACCACCCCTGAACACTGCTGCACTGGGGACACAGGAGCCTGGGGGACGCTCCAGACCCACCACCAAACCAGAATGACAGGGACCCAGGGACCTGAAGACTCCTGTTTGTAATGAAGGCAGCAGACTGTACCCATGAAGGAGGAGGAAGCAGGGAAGTGGAGATGAGGAGGCCCTGCCCACGTTCAGGAGTAGGGTGACCTGGAGTGACTGATGGGGCGGAACCGCGTGAGGAGAGTCGCCCCAGCAGGTTAGAACCGCTGAAGAGCAAAGACAGGAAGTGTGTGAGCAAGTCTGCTCCTGTGGCTCGTCCCACGGAGGGGAAGGCAGACGCTGCCTCGTCTTGGCGCACCCTCTGCATCCAGAGGGTCTGAGCAGGGGGCTCCACCTCTGCCCGGCAGGTTCCCCATCTGTCCTTATTCCCTCTCCTGCTCAGGGACCCTCCCGGGTTCCTTCGCAGACTTGCTGAGGTTGTAAGGAGCTCCGCCTGTTTCTGGAAACTCTGCCATAGCAATCCAAGAAGTTTGGGTCTGACTTGGTGACTACATGAGGTTGAGAGTCCTTCAGGAGCGTTCAGGGTCTCTATGCTGTGCGTGTCCTGTGCCTTCAGGAATGTTGCACTCCATGCTGAATCTCAATTTCACTCCTACTAAGGAGGGAGCTCAGGCTGTGGGTTTAATCCATTCACAAGGGCTCCATCTCCTGAAGGCCCCACTGGTCCCCACCTCCCCACCAGCTGCATTGAGGGATTAAAATTCCAACATATGCATTTCAAGGGATGTGCTCCTATCGCACCATTATTCCCTAAAACTGTCCATTCTGCTGCAATATGCACTTCTTTGATTGAAATTGACTCATACACATAGGAAAATAAATGCTTTTAGAAAGTTTGTTGGTTCATGTATGATTTTCCCTAATAATTGCAAGGGTGTTCAGTTGGGTTTTCTCCAGATTAAAGTGATAAAGGAAGATCTTAGAACAAGAACCACCACAGCAAGAAGCAAAATCCTGCCGAGACGTCCTCCTTGACTGAAGAAATGGTGATTCAGTGCTGGTTCTCCGTGGGTCAAGCTGTCAGAGGAAACTGCAGGACAGGTTAAGACACCGCACTGAGATCTCTCCTGTTGCAGTGCTAATTGATAGAGGTCACCCGTGTTGCATTTTTTGATTTTGATGAAAGGTTTCTGTTTGGAATGAGTGTCCTCCAAGTCCTGGAGCTCCAAGGAGCTGCAAAGATGGCCCAGGGGTGGTTCCAGCTTCAGAGCCAGTGGAGAGAACGGACACGCAGATTGGGTTGTGGTTGATACCAGGGCTCTGATGGTGCAGCCACCTTGGGCTTAGGAGCACCTGCCCTGACTCCTGAGTTCTGAGGGGCCCAGCCCATCACCCTGCAGATCACGGCACTGAACTAAAGGCACAGGTGGCATTACGGCCACACCTCGCCACCTCATGGTACTGTGGACAACACAATTCCAACAAGACTCTACCTTTCAGTGTCTGTCCACAGACAGACTTCAATATTTTAAGCAATCCAGCGGGATTCTGAGTTAAAGTGTTTGACCTTGTTGGTAGGCTACCAGGCTGGTTCCTGTGTCCCTTTCCTCATCTCTGTGCCTGAAGTAACAATACCAGTCCTCCTAGATCCCCTGAGCAAAGCAGGAGGGAGCTGGGAATGCCACTGAGGCAGCAGGACAGCTGGAGCTTCCAGTCTCCCGCCCATTCCTCAGGCTCAGCCTGGAAGATACCTCAGGTCCAAGAACACGCGCATCTTTCACCTCCTCCCGGGGGTTACAGAAGAAGAGGGGTTTTACAAAGCACATATGATTTATATCTATCAATATGATTTTCTAGTTTGTTACTGCTTTACTGCAGTTAAAAATGATTTTGGTTCAATGAGGTGCGATTCTCAGGGACCAGACATGCCACTTGACACGTTTGGCAAAGCCCCTCTGTTAGAGATGGACACAGAGGTGCTGGGGCCTTGGCAGGATGGAGCAGACGGGCCACGGTGTTTGGGGTTGTTGTTTATGTCCCTGCAGAATGCGTGTGTTGGTGCTCTCCCTCTGGTGGGGCTCCTTTGGAGATGGGGGCCTCTAAGAACATGATTGAGGTTGAGGTCCTAAGGATGGGGCTCTGATTCAGTAGCACCAAGGGACTTCAGAAGAGGCTCCAGAACTCGCTCCCCACTCTGCAAACACACACTGTGAACCAAGAAGACCTCCTCACCAGGAGGCAGAAATGCTCAGTTGTGGACCTTGGACTCTCAGCCTCCAGAACTGTGAGAAAGTAAATCTCTGCCCACGCCTCTCAGTCCATGGTATCTCCTAATAGCCCAGCAAAAGGAGACACATGGGGGCAGCTGGGAACGGAGCCATAATGGTGCAGAGATGCCCAAGCTGCATTCCTCCGTCCTGGTGGGAATGTCTGCTTTCCTTGTAAATATTCTAATTGCTAGGCATTTGACTGATGAAAGCACGATTTCAAATTCAGAAGGAGAGATGAATAATCATTAAAAATATAAATACCAAGTTACTCATAATCTTGCATTGCGAAATTCTCGTCCAAAGAATTTCTTTTGAAACTGGCCTTCTAATGTGTGTAATTCAAGAGTCTTGTCTTTGACCAGCTATAAATCAAAGTGCTGTGCTATTTCCAGAGGAACTTGCTGCCATGGAAACACGTGAGGTCATCGGGAGAGCCCCATTACTATGCAATGTGTGGAATGTGGGCTTACGTTTCTTGCATGACAGGCAGACATGTCCAGGCTTGAATGGAAAGGGATGATCTTGAATACGTAAATGTGAACAGCAGGTATTCATTGTTAATTATTTCATTTTTATTTACTGATTCCTGAATTTCTGAATGGAGAAAATACCTGGGCATGTGGCTATTGAGCTAATGGCATTAAAACACTAATGTAGTATTGATTTAATGCAGGTTTCTCAAAGGTTAAATATCCATTGACTTTTGCATAAACAGCATGGAACAGACCAAAATGCCAAATTCCACTTGGTAAGACTCTTACTCTACAAATTTCTTTAACTCCGAGTCTTTGGAAGAAGTAC